>NW_017274922.1:0-4329 GCF_001594065.2 Cyphomyrmex costatus | reverse complement strand
TATTTTGTGGAAAACAACATTCTGGATTTTTTCTACCGAACCTAGTCAAATTCATATCCCACAAGTAAAATTTGGGGGCTCGTCCGGGATACGCGTCGGATGGAAGGAAGCGGACTTGAAGGTGGCGTAATAATGAGCGACGGCGGAGCCGCGCGGGACGATGGAGCAAGAGACGTTGCGCAGGCGGACGCTATGACGATTGTACAACTTAAAGATGAATTAAGACGACGAAAATTAAAGACGACAGGCAACAAGGCTGATCTGGTGGAGCGGTTTCGGGCGGCAGTGCTTCTCGAAGGCCAGGAGGACGGAGGCGAGAGCGACGACGACGATGGTGTGCGCGGTCGGGTGGATTGCGAGTCTGGTGATGAGTCGGAGTTCAGCGATGCGTCGGAGGAGAGTCGGAGGCAGGGGTCGTTGCGGGAGCCGTTGCGGAGACGTGAGAGGTGTTTATTAACATTTAAAGATGTTGAAGATGCTATCGATACATTTAGCGGTGATGATGGCAAGAACGTTAAGCAGTGGATCAAAGATTTTGACGAAACAGCAAGTCTGTGTCAGTGGAACGACGTGCAAAAGACGATATACGTAAGGAGACTTTTGCGCGGATCAGCGAAGCTATTCGTAAAGTATGAAGCACGAGGGAAGGCGTGGAAGGACATTAGAACTGCCTTGAAGCGCGAGTTTTCCCAGAAGACCGATAGCCACGATGTACATTTTAAATTGCAAAGGAGGAAGAAGAAAGCTGATGAGACGTATCACGAATACTGCTATCAGATGTTGGAAATCGCTTCCAGGGCGAAGTTAGAGGTCAGCGCGGTAATACAATATATAATAGACGGTATAGCAGACGATGAGGTAAATAAAATTGTCTTGTACGGCGCGAGAAGTATTTCGGACTTGAAACGCAAATTAGATATATACGAAATAATGAAAAATAGAACTAAGCATTCCAAGACGGAGGATCGAAAAAAGAAATTTGTACGCGCGGAAAACGATAGTAAGCAAATTGATAAACGGTGCTACATTTGCGGCGGTAAAAATCATTTGATCGCGGAATGCCCGGTTAAGGAAAAAGGCGTTAAATGTTTTCGATGCGGCACACACGGACATGTTGCTGCGAAATGTCCTACGGTGGAAAATAAACAGACGAATAAAGAAAAAAACTGTAACGCGATGCAAGGTGAGACGAAAAGTTGTTGTAAAACCGTTGCGATAAACTCGGTCGAATTATCGGCTTTAATCGATACCGGGAGTGACATCAGTTTGATGCGCGCGGATACTTATGTTAAAATCGGAGCGCCGGCGTTAATGAAGCGGCAGATGAAATTTCGCGGTGTTGGCTCAGGTGAAAATGTAACATTAGGTGAAGTATATGTTAGCGTTTGTGTTGATGGATGTTTTTTCGGCGTAACGTTTCACGTGGTCCCCGATGCGCTGTTGCAGCACGCGATTCTTATCGGAACAGATTTTTTAAATAATGTCGAGTTGCAAGTAAAAGAAGGTGTCGTTAAAATTTCAAAAACTGCTGAAGCATTTTCCGAATTGCCTGCTGTAAACAGGATTGACCTCGACGACGAAGTAAACGTTGTAAACATAGAGCACATTATAGATCGAGAATGTAAAGACGAAATAAGAGGAATAATATCAAGTTATAAACCCGAGAAGATTCGAGACGTAGGTATCGAGCTAAACATTGTGTTGAAGGACGAGACTCCTGTATACCAACGTGCTCGTAGGTTGGCTGTATCCGAACAGAAGACGCTTGACGAGCAAATACACAGATGGTTAGGCGAGGGCATTATTCAACAATCATATTCTGATTATGCCAGTCCGGTCGTGCTGGTTAAGAAAAAAGACGGTGCTACGAGAGTATGCGTCGATTATCGGAAGCTCAATGAGAAAATAGTAAAGACGCGATATCCTTTGCCAATTATAGAGGATCAAATTGATCGTTTGCGAGGAGCTAAAATTTTTAGTACAATAGACCTCGAGAATGGGTTTTTCCATGTTCGCGTGGCGGATGATAGTCGCAAATATACGGCATTTATAGTTCCAAACGGTCACTACGAATTTTTGCGCATGCCTTTCGGATTAAGTACGTCGCCAGCATATTTTCAAAAATACGTCAACGCGGTATTTGCTGACTTAGTGGCGAAAAATGTCGTGTCAATATATATGGATGACTTGATTATTCCATCAAAAAATTGTCAAGAAGGGCTATTACATTTAAAGGAGGTATTACAAGTAGCAAGTTCGTACGGGTTGAGGATAAATTGGAAGAAATGCCAGTTTTTGGAAACTAGGGTAAATTATCTAGGATTTATTATAGAAAACGGAGACGTTACACCTTCCGACGGAAAAACTAACGCGGTAAAATATTTTCCCATACCGAACGATAAGAGAGCGGTGCAAAGCTTTTTAGGGTTGACTGGCTATTTCCGAAAGTTTATCCCGAGATATGCATCTGTTGCGCATCCGTTGACCGATTTGTTAAAGGAGGGAGTAAAATTTTATTTTGGTGACAAGGAAACACGCGCGTTCGATCAGTTGAAGGAGGCTTTAGCGAGAAGGCCTATTTTATGAATTTATTGTCCAAACGCGGAAACGGAGTTACACACGGACGCCTCGTCACAAGGATACGGGGCTATTTTACTACAAAGAGATAGCGAAGATCGTCTTTTTCATCCGGTGTACTACGCAAGTAGCAAGACCACCGATAGCGAAGTAAAATTTCATAGCTACGAGTTGGAGGTTTTAGCAATTATTAAGGCGCTGCGGAAATTTAGAATTTATTTGATAGGTATACCGTTTAAAATTGTAACAGATTGTCAGGCGTTCACGCAAACAATGAAGAAGACTGACGTCTGCACGCGGATTGCGCGATGGGCTTTATTTTTGCAGGATTTTCAATATGTTGTCGAACATCGGCCCGGAAAGAGTATGCGACATGTCGATGCGCTCAGTCGAAATGCGTTGCCAACTGCAATGCTCATAACAGAATGTCAGGAGGGCGTCATGGCAAGGCTGCAAAGAAATCAAGCAGAAGATGAGGAGTTGGTAGGCATCCGAGACCAAGCAATAAATAATCAAGCGGAGGGATACGTTATCGAGAATGGACTTTTACACAAGAAGTTGAATGGAGATACGCTAATTGTTGTTCCAAAGCTAATGCAAAACAATATTATACGACAGGCTCACGAGCGTGGCCATTTCGGTCCAGACAAAACTGAGAAGCTGCTAAAGATGAATTATTGGTTCAAGGGAATGCGTAGTAAGATCGAAAAGATTATCCGGAATTGTATTAGCTGTATTTTGGCTGAGAGAAAATCTGGAAAGCAAGAAGGCTGCTTACATCCTATCCCAAAAGGAGAAGGTCCGCTGGATACGTATCACGTGGATCATTTGGGTCCTCTGCCGTCTACACACAAGAAGTATCGTCACTTATTCGTGGTAATCGATGCTTTTACGAAATTTGTCTGGCTATACCCCACGAAATCCACAAGCGCAGCCGAAGTATTAGACAGATTGACGCAACAGAGCGCTGTTTTCGGAAATCCGAGAAGGATCATTTCTGATCGAGGAACGGCTTTCACCGCGCATGACTTCGAAACTTATTGTAAAGATGAAAATATTGAGCATATCACTGTTGTTACCGGAGTCCCACGAGGAAACGGACAAGTTGAGCGGATTAACCGTATTTTGATTCCAATAATGTCAAAGTTGTCGGCGCCAAATCCTGCTCAATGGCATAAGTATGTAATTAGAACCCAGCAATATCTAAATGGCGTACCGTCGAGAAGCACAGGCGCATCGCCATTTTATCTTTTGTTTGGCACACCAATAAAGACGAAAGAAGATCTCGTACTCAAGGATCTTCTTGAAGAAGAAGAAGCTGCGTTATTTTTAGAGAAGCGTAGCGAAACGCGACGACAGGCAAGAGAAGCAATCGCTAAAATTCAGGAAGAAAACAAACGGAACTATGACAAAAAGAGAAGAGCGCCAAATATATACAAGGAAAATGATTTGGTTGCCATCAAACGGACGCAAGGCGGACCTGGACTGAAGTTTGCTGCGAAATACTTTGGTCCATATCGGATTAAACGAGTTCTTCGGAATGATAGATACATAGTGCAGAAGATTGGCGAAGGAGAAGGTCCTCGTATTACATCCTCGGCGGCGGATCACATGAAACCTTGGAGCAATCCTTCTGAGGACGCTGTGTTGGAATAGACATCTGAGGCCAGATGCCGTCGGATGGCCGAGTGTGGGATAGAGCACGGATTTTTGTCCGTTCCACCCGTTGTATTGTTTCCGCGAGGGTCTTCG
>NW_017274921.1:0-4308 GCF_001594065.2 Cyphomyrmex costatus | reverse complement strand
TTAAAATACGAATTCGAATAGACAAAATGTCCAATCCATTTTAATCCATTCTCGGATGCTGGGCGGGATAGAAATGTGCCGACCTTATAAATATTATGTACTAGCATAAAATGTAATAAAATACAAGCAAAAATACTTTAGTTTTATTTTATTTTTAAAATAATTCTCTGTACAATTTTTCATATATCGATATATTTCGATTTTTGATGTATTAATGTTATATAAATCCACTACTTTTTTCTAGATTTGATTGGAAACAGCAGATAAAGGAAAAGAGGCCAAAGAAAAAAATATTGTAAGAAATATGTTAACTTGTAATATGATATAGCAAAATCTTTAAAACACTCCTACAAAATCGATTTTCGATCTTTATGCATTTTTTTAAGAAAAATCAATTCTTTTAAAGGTGATAATACATTTACAAAATAGTAATAAAACTGTTTATTGTTATATTTTTTTTCTCATCACTGAGGGGGGAAGGGATCAATATATTATAATAAGTCATTTTTTCAAATTACTTTTCTTATGTGATTGTCTGCACATTTTGATCGATATTTTTTTCTAAATAAACATCTTAATCATAATTTGAAGAATTAATTTTTTTGTTATTTTTTACTCGTAACATTTAAGAAAATTTCAATTTTTTATATAACCAAGTGATCAAATTACAATGCGCTTATATTCAAAAGATTAATATGAATAATATAAATACAATATAAGTACAATATGCATATAAGTACAATTGCGGGCCTACGCACATGAATTTTGATAGTCAAACTTGACAGCTAATTTGAAACTGTCGTGACCTCAATATATTTCACTATAATTCCATACACTATTGAAATATTATTTAATAACCGTAAGACAATATGTACAAACACATATTAATCAGAATAAAATATCTACAAAATTTAAGAAAAGCATAGATACTATTAAGGAAATGAAAGATGTTATTTATTGTAATGAATTAATTATTTTAAGAAAAAATGTGAGAAAAACTTGTGCATATAAATAAAATAATAAACCTTTGAAACAGATATTGTTGTTATAATAATCAAGAAAATGTTAGAAACAAAAAAACTTGAGATAAAAGTGGATGAGTCGTTTAATATTTTTGATATTTTATAATTAATTAGAAATATATATATATATATATATATAAAATTTCTCAGACCTAGCTGTATCACCCATTAATAGCAGAAATTCCTGAAATAATTTTGAGACAAAAAACTAATATGCCAGAACTATAATAGTTTTTAAATTAATAGCAATTAAAGTTCTTTAATTATACAGCTAACATTTCGCGCACTCAAACATGATGATATGGCAAAGTGATAAAAATACTTCATGATCCTCCCAGTCCCAGCAATTTTAAGATTAGCATACAGATATACAATGATATTATTATTAAGAAATTGTTCTTGATTCTATACGGAATCTATCTGTCCATTATGTATACTACACTAAGATTTTTTACTCGAAATTATTTCATGAATCTGCTATTAACGTGATATATGTCTGGTCCGAGACACTGTATATATATATATATGTATATATATATAGTATACATATATATGTATATATATTCCAATTACTTAATTAAGACTTATAATTTTTCGCTATTTATAGCAGATGAATTAATTGTATTGTTTAAGGCGTGTTTTTTAAGGCACGATTGATCGAAAGATATTAGTAAAATATCAAAATTGTCGATACAATTGAAAATTTCAATACGTAGTCCGGAGCCTTTTCGTGCATGTTAACAGTTAAAATTATTCAACAATATTAAAAAAGACTTTGCATTTACATATGAAGATTTTGCTGATAACCTTCGATTTCATTGTACATTTTCCTGACAGGATCTTTTGGCAAATAGTTGTGCATCGCTGGTGCGATTTTATTGTTGCCGGGTACATTGCCGTTGGCTAAATGCGTTACACCATTTTGTAGCATATGTGTTCCTTTTGCGATGCCATTCTGATGAATATGACCATTCTGTTGAATAAGCTTCATATTGTTCAATACACCATTAGAGATGGTACCGACTCCTAAGAAGGTAACAAATATTAAAATCCGTTACTAACAATAAAAAAAAATACATAAATAAATAATAAAAAATAAATTAATGCAGTAAAATTGCTTACCTTGAGCAATAATTCCGTTTTTCGTTGCATTGGCTATCTTCCCAATATAATTAGATATACCGTTGACTGCTAGTTTGGCATCGCCATTAGGTATGGCACGTTCATTTTGGTATTCATTTGAGGTATGTATCCCGTTTGGGTGTCTGATAGGCGAATCCGGACTTTGTTCCTCTTTGCGACGTGCTCGACGCATTAGTTGATATAACGCAGCAGCAAAGTCCTGTTGCACACTAGGTACATCTGTATCACCGTCCACCTATTTAAAAAATAATTTGTTATTATGCGTAAAAGAATAAGTAAATTCGTTGAGCCTTATTACAATAAATAAATAAGTAAATTATATTTTCAAAAATATATCCATTTTACAAAGATATATTGTTTCTATTATTGCAAATTGCAATCTTACTTCTATGGCCCTTAGCAGAATGACTAACTTATAATCTTAAAACTGCCATTGTTTTATGCGTTACTAAAGACATTACAATTAAAACTTATTGTTAGATCATACAAAACAATGGGAGGGGGTGGGGTATGGGGTCTTAAGACTATAAATCAGCCATTATAAATCTAAGGCCCTATATTCTCAATAGTCACCTTACTTTTACATTCCAACAGCAAGAAAATAATTAAAGCTTAGTTACAGCAGTTTTTTCTTTACTGATCGAGAGAGCTATTTATATTTTTTTCTTTTCTGTCTTCATTTTTATAAAAGATATTGAGTAAATATATATATATATATATATATGTACGTATAAACATCTCAAATACTAATAAATTGTAGAACAATCAAATATACAATATGTATAATAATAGTAACTCTTAATTGAGGTGCAATCGTCTCAGGTCATCGTTTACCCAATAATAACTATAAATGATTATTCTTTTGGATTATTGTTTACCATTTTAAATAATTTTAGAAATTTTACCATATAAAATTTTTAATTTTAATAAGTTTAATATTCCCTATCGTTATCAAAGGACCCCACACCAACCTTATAGAAATTAGCTCTGTGTCGAATTGGCTAAATTTTGGATATATTGTAGTTCTGGTCATTTTGAACAAATATCTCCATAGGCCCAATCTCCTCCTATAGCTGGTTTTTGCACTATAAATCTTGGAAGGTTCAGATTGAAGCCATTTTTTTAAATTGGGTTTTCGTGTATTTATTGATATTATATTATTGATAAATATATGATATAGATATATACATGCATATATGGTGCGTGTATACAGGTTCAGCAAAAAGGTCCTCACGACTTTTTGGACATTTCCGGCAGTTAAAAGAAATTGTTGAAAAGTGGAGACTCTGTTTCATGCAAATTATTATACAACATGCGATAAAAAATTTAAAAAAATTTTAATAAAAAATTAAGGTCATCTTAAATTTTTTAAATAGCACTGTACAACCTTTTTCCATAATATTGCAGGGGTCTTTAAGACGAATTCAATTCACGTACTATCGAGAATGCCACCTTTATTGAAGTTATACACATGACATATAATATCATAAATATTTATTAATATAAAAAGACTATGAAAAGAGTCTAAAAATTATCAATTTTGGCGATGAACCGAATACGTTTAAAACCAATGCAGTTATCATCTTGACAGTCCATACATTCATGAAAGAAAATTTAATTATACCTAGGAAAGTTTGTGTGGAAAATCTATCAAAAATAATAAAGTATGTTCTCTTCATTTTTAAAATGCTAACGGTTCGTGAACATTGCAATTTATTTCATCAGAACAAGAGGGGCGCACTGATACTGTTTATTTGTTTGTTTATGTAATTAATATTCCTTGTATCCCGTAAACTTTTTCGTGACGTACTTTCTCGAAAGAAGAATAATCGAATTATGATTTGAAATTTTGTTCACAAATATCTTGATAATTGAGTTAAAGAAAGATTGATTTTAGGTGATTCATTTCGACACGCATGCACGTACGTCACATATGTATACATACGCTCTCGCGCGCGGTCACGTACCGGTCGTTTCAATGGAGTGGATCAATAGACAAAATTTTAATTTTTGTATATTTAAAAAAAATTTTAATATATTTTTTTATTTTATAGATTTATTTAGGATAAAATATTATATATATATATACATATATATATATCATATATATATATATATATATGAAAATTAAAAATATTTCTTA
>NW_017274920.1:0-4262 GCF_001594065.2 Cyphomyrmex costatus | reverse complement strand
TTGAGACACGGAGATGGACAATCAAGATTAATCTAATAATTATTAACTTCAAAAGTTATGATGTCACTTCTGAGGATGGCTCAATCCGAGAGCCGAAACGTTAAGTAGTTTATAGAACTTTGTAATTTTTTTTGTAATTTTTTTAGTAATGTATAGTTCAGAATTTTGTAAGATGATATTTTATTATATATGACTGTTATGTTTTATCTATCAATTTAAATTTTATTTCATATGACTCTTACAATGTCGTTTGTACATTTTGTTTATAAAAAAAAAATGCAAAATTGTACTTACATGCGTCCCAATCCTCGGCAGAATCATCCACATATGATTCATCGTTAATAATTGTGGGAGATACATTTTCTCTCTCCATATGCGGACCGTTTCGTCCCGATTCAATTTTCGATCATATCTTGTTTCGTGGAGATGTCGAATATTTATAAATCCATCGATTTTCACATTCCATAGTGATGTTTCCTGTAAGAGTTACAGTAATATATAATATATAATATATAAAATTTATACATAAGCAATTACAACGTACCAAAGGGATCACTTGAACACGAAGTTCATTTTTTAGTTGTAGTTCTCCACTATTTTTGCGTTGTCGACTAATATGTACTGAAAAAAAAAATAAAAAGACATATGTGTATACGTCTACAGTTATATTATTTGTTTTTAGTATTGCAAAGATATGATATGAAACACTTACCCCTTTAACCAGGTATGTGTAACGAATTTTGCGGAGTTCTTGTAGATTGCTCATTTTGTTGTGAACTACTTTGATTCTTAACGTCAAGCGCACTATATAGTATATGTAATGAAAACTTGCGATGCATAGCGCGATGTAGATTATGTAGCGCATATACGCAATTAGTCCGATAAAACATGAAAAGTTACTATTATTGCGATAACACATCGATCGAGATTATTTTCGAGGAAAATGGTTTAATATTGCGCAATGCGCGCTATCGCGAGACAAGATTGTTTTTCTTTCATTATTCTTCGATGCGTGAAATCTATGCGCATGGATGAGATAATGTTTTTCTCGGACAGTTTTCTTACAAAAACAGGAAAGAGTTAATTATCGCGATGACACATCGGTCGAGATACTTTTTCGCGGAGATTGCAAAAACGTGACGAGCCGCCGATTTAAATCAATTGTAGAAACAAGGGTCATATCCGGTGGCACGCTACGCTCATCGAACCGGTTATTTCGCAATGTATCGAAAAAACAAGTGTGCGCTATTGCGATGTGATTTTTCCGACGATGAGCGATACATATATAAACGTGCGTTGACCAGACATCTCTTTCAATGAGAATCATGCTATGTCGAGTGAGGATAGTGACAACGAATCATATTCGTCTCGCGTAACTTCTCGTCACGAGTTATTCGACGTTGACAACGATCTTTATTGTTTGGAGCGTCCACTGATGTCTAATGATTTTGCATACATTCCAAAAGAGAAGAGTAATTGGAATGTAGATACTTATCATTTACGTAGAGCGATCGGATGTCAATGTCCGCGAGAGATTCTGTGGATTAAAACTAGTAGCATTGATTAACGCTAGTAGCATTGAACTGTCGTGGAACATATTACGAGGCAGATGCTTTGAATTGGGCGCGTAGAAAGTACGTTAAAGGCAAACGCGTTCGAGATCTACTTGAAAAAATCGAGGTTGAAATACCATTAGACAGTTGCGGAGCAACTTTGTGGGTGCCTGCACGTTAAGGTGAGAAAAAATGGAAAACGAGATGGAGGATTTGTTGTATCGTGCGACGAGAATCGATACGCTGGAGGCGTATCAAGTATGGAAGATAAACTGCGTTGAGTATCTTGATTATTTGAAAAAGGTGTATCGTAACACGCGTCATCCGATATCTGGTTTGATAAATTCATCGATCGCTAAAATAGTGCGATTGGAAAGTGTGAGGAGACCTTACGACCTCGTTTTGTACACGAAGGTTCCGGTCATGCGGAATCGTCGAGGACAGGATTGTCATGGATGGAAATCGAAACGGCTTTCAATAATCGCGTTCTTACTGGTGGCAGTTGTGAATTCGAGTTACACTGAACCGCAACAATTTCTCAACGATGCGAGAGACACCGTTCTTGATCAGATACGCGTCAATCTTCAGAGGCACGCGTGTTTGAAGATGAATACGACATTCAATGGAGAATTCATCGCAGACGACAAGAGATCCGTCAAGAGTATCGCCACGAAGAATCATGAACTGTATGGTGCTTCTGATTTGAAGGAGTGGTACGATGAGTATGTTACGGATGCAATTTCATCTAGTCTGGAGGAGTTTCAGGAACGAGACAGCGGATGAGCATTATCGCGTATATTGAATTTGATTGTAAACGTAACTAAATTTAATCCTATGCACGGTGGATGTTGCGTGAATGTACTTCGACGTATAAGTTTGAGGAGAGCGACTATCAATATCGAGTCGTTCGATAACGCCTGTTTCGCATGGGCTTTTGTTTGCGCATTGTATCCTGCATCTACAAATGTTAACAGAACGACGCGATATCCTCATTATTCAGAGGTATTACGGCTTGAAGATATTGATTTCCCAGTAACCTTGAAGCAAATCACGAAATTAGAACATTTGAACGATATTTCCGTAAACGTGTTTGTCGAGCGAGAGAGAGATGAAAAGAAAAGGAGGACAGACGCGATACGATGATCGTACCTCTTCGTGTGACAAAAGTCAAAAGAAACAAACACGTGAATTTGTTGTACGTGCAGGACTCACAACGTGATAACAGTGTCGTCGGACATTTTGTATGGATTAAGAATCCATCGAGACTTCTCGGTTCTCAATTGAACAAGAATACCTGCAGGAAGTACATTTGCGAAAGGTAAGTACGGATAAAGCCGTTGAACAAGTGAAAAATTGTGCGTTACACGAAATCGTAATTTTTTTTACAGATGTTTGCATTACTTCCAAACGAGCGAGAAGCTGTCACGCCATAATGTCGATTGCGCAAGGATGAACGAATGTACTGTTATTTTACCTGATGAAAACGACAAGTGGTTGTCGTTTCGCAATTACAACAGAAAGAAGCGACTTCCCTTCGTGATTTATGTGCGATTTGGAGTGTATATTGGAAAAGAGAATGATCGACGATGAGCGTATCTCGAGATTCACCTTATCAACATCATAAAGTCTTCAGCATCGGACACTACGTACGTTGCGAGTTCGACGAAACCATGTCGATGTATAGATATTGTCGCGGAGCGAATTGTGTAGAATAATTCGTTGACGAATTGTATCATTTGACACATCGCGTAAAGTCGCTTTTCGTTAGGAATTCGAGTATGAATCAGTTTACGACTGAGCAATGGAAACAATTTATAGACGCGACTCATTGTTACATTTGTGAAAAACCGTTCGAGATGGAACATATACGCGTACGTGATCACTGTCACATAACCGGACGTTATGGAGGTTCTGCGCACTCCTATTGTAATGTAAATTATCAAGAATCGTGTGTTATTCCTGTGTTTTTTCATAATTTATCGGGTTATGACGCGTATTTTATTATAAAAGATATAGCTAACAGATACGATAGAAGTGTTTATTTGTTACCGGTAACGAAAGAGAACTACATATCGTTTACGAAATACGTTAAAGATACAATAAGCGGATCGTGGAGAGGTACAGACGTAATGCAATTACGTACAATTGCGTTATCGCGAGCAATTTTACACTGATAATTTTACACTTACGTATCGAAAGTGCTATGGAAGATGCCACATGTGATACTGAACGACGTTAACAAATTGTCACTTTTGCGAAAACGGACGGTATCTCAATATGGGATTTCGATCTTGAGGTCTGTACGAGTTTTCTCTACTTCAGAGCACAATCAAGCACTCGTGAAAACAACGTCGCAATTCGAAAAACCGCGATATGTGATATTTTCGCTTCAAACTGGAAAACGAAACGTACTCTCTCAGGATGCCTCTCAATTCGACGCGTGTACGCTCGTCAACGTGAAACTCTTTTTAAACTCCGATTTTTTTCCCTACGATAACATGAATTTGGATTTCGAACGTAATAAAATCGCCATACTGTACGACATGTATGCAAAATTTGCGAAATCGTACTACGGCTACGACACATACGAAACTTTGATGTCCATCGCGCAATTTTTTTCGACCGCACTGCTCGTGGTGATCGATTGCTCTCGTTAAAACGAATCTGTAAAAAGCGCTACCGTGGACATTCGTCTCGAATTCGAATGTA
>NW_017274919.1:0-4238 GCF_001594065.2 Cyphomyrmex costatus | reverse complement strand
AGCTACGTTTTTCTCTGCCTTACCTTACGTTACGATTACGCATGTTACGTCTCGTTCTCTGCCCTTACCTTACGTTACGACTACGCATGTTACGTCTCCTTACATAGCCCTTCCCCTATTACCCAGACCATATCGAAAGCACCCGTGATTGACATGCGCAACTTTTTACCATCACGCTATCCACAAAGCGCACCAGTCGTTCTCACGCCCGCGAATCGATAAGATGGCCAAGCTTAACATCTCCTGGTCCAATGTGAATAGTGAGAGGGATATAATCAACGCACTAGTATGGAATCGATGGATACTACGACTTCTCGGAATCTGGCCGTTGGTATATTCAAATACTACAGTGATCGAAAAGATATTAGCGACGATATTATTCGTGTTATGCTGGTCCGGGTTCAGTTTTATTCTAATTCCCATGGTCATGTCTATGCTGTCAGAACGAACGACTCAAAACGACAAAATGAAAATATTAGGCCCACTAAGCTACGTGTCAGTCTCGACGTTGAAATATTTTTTCTTGGTAATTCATTATAAGGGCATACGGAAATGCATTCGCATGCTAAGTATCGATTGGAGTACAGTCCAGCAGCAGGATTATCGAAAAATTATGATTAAAAGCGCGACAAAAAGTAATGTGTTATGCAAGTTTTGTATAATATTGATGTATAGCGGAGGCTTGTGTTTTTATACCATAATGCCGTTTCTGGGGCACACCACAATCGACGAGCAAAATAATACAATTAAACCAATGGCTTGCCCCGGATTTGATATTATTTTCGACTTACATTTTACGCCAACCTACGTATTTGTATTTTGCGCACAATTTTTTTGTGGTATCGCGGTATACAACATCACTACAGCAGTATGTTGCTTGGCGGCCATGCTCGTAGGTCACGCTTGTGGTCAAATCGAGATCGTAACGACCCGCATAGAAAATTTTCTAAAAAATGCACAAAGTAATCATAAACACATAAAGCAACAAATGGCAATTATAGTGAAACACCATATGCAGTCATTGAGGTGAGTGCTTCATGCACATTATTGTAGAAAAAATTGTTTATGTTAATAATATTCGATTATATGATTGAAAACTATGTGAAATACAAATGAATAAAGAATAACGGACGAAGGAAAAACAAAAAAATTTTGAATTTTTATAAATGTAAAATTGTTTACTTCACAAATAATAATTAAATTTAATTAATAATTAAATTTAAATTTTGTTAACTGTTTGTGTTGTTGATGAGCTGTTATTAATACGTAAACTTAAGTTATAATCACCATTAGCTACCGAACTATTGAGTATGTTGCTTACCTCACAATTGTTGCTGTCTTCTTTATGGAACAAGAGTTATTGATTTCACTACATGTAATTGCTGAGGATGACTCGAAACAAGAGTCGAAATGTACAAGGTGCTTTAAGAGAATTAAATTGATTTTTGCAAACAATAACCAGCGGTAGACTCATATTACCTGTCACTTATTGTTATAATTTACATTTGAAATTTGTTAATTGTACTTCATAATTCTCTGCAAAAAGTAGAAAAAGACATTTATCTTTTAAATAAAGTATATAAAATCTATATTCAAAAGTTTTTTGTGCAGATTTTCAGTCAGTATCAATAGTATTTTACAAGAAATATGTCTGGTTGAAATAGCGGGATCAACGTTCATTATATGTGTGCTGGAATATTACTGTATCAAGGTAACGTGTAAAAAAACTATTACTGCATCGTATATGTAGTATGGTGTACAAAATTTTAAAAATAATTGCAATATGACAGTTAAAATATAGTAAATGATGCACACAGACACAACTATCATTAGGATATCAAATTTTTGCCACTAAATATACGGATATTTGACATATTTTATCACACAAATTATTTTCTATTTTTTAAATAAAAAATCAAAGTGTAAATACATGTTTTTAATTTAATAAAATTAATGATTCAATATTACCTTATTCTCTTAGGAATGGAATGACAACGACAGTTCAGCAATTTTAACACATTTTTTTCTATTAATGTCGTTTGTCTTCAACGTTTTCACGCTTTGCTACATTGCCGAACAATTAACAAATCAGGTGTTTATACTTACATTTTTAACAATAAAATAAATTAAAATTATGATCAATAAATTTAATGTTAAATTATGATTCGCTCAACTAAATATCAATAATAAACTTAAGTATCTTCCCAGGTCAAAAACACAATTGAGCTATACAAGATGTAATTATTATATAAAATTTATTATTATCAATGTAATACGTAACGTTTTGACTTCACTGAGTCCTCATCAGCCGTAAATATAACCCATACAAATTAAAATATATATAAATGGAATAGATTTTATTTAAGTTACGTCAATGCAAGGAAACTTAACAATCGGATAAATAAACATATTAATAATAAGAAACTCAATTCATCGAGACATTCAGTAGTAACGAATCATGCATTGCAATGTAATCACATTTGATTGGAAAAATATAAAAATCATGAACTGAGAATCAAATTATAATAAGAGACTTATTTCAGAAACATTATACATAAAAGAACAGTTAAACGGCATAAACATGAAGAAAAACACTGAATCTTTCGATGAAATGTATGTTTATTTATTAAAATTAATCTCCGATAATAATAAATGAAACAAGGTTTGAAAGTCTTCCTCTGACTGTTTGACATCTATGAATCTAAGCGACATTATTTGCGTGTTACCATCCGCACAGTCAAGATCTGTCTCGGCATGAGAAATCAATCGATATACATTGTATTATTTAAAGCGACCACAGTCTCATCTTTATTTTATTATATTTTTTTGAGTTTCATTAATTTGTTTTATAATGTTTTAACAAGTTTAATCAATATTTTAATTAATTCTATACAGTTTCTCATTTTATACATACAACCTGGACGTCATAATTCTCAAATATTGCTTCATTAACTTATACAACTTGACATCAATTTATGTTTAATTGGAATAGTACTTTCTTATATACACGGTTTATCCTTTCTCGCTGACTAAACAAAGAATGGATTAACAAAAATCCAAAAACATAATGTATAAGAATAATCTTAATGGCTACAAGGAATCAAACGTTGTTAACGGTGCGTAATTTATATACAAAAATATCTTAGATACAAAATTTCGAACGTTTCGGTCCCATTGTTTGGATCATAATCAGCGAATATAAAATATACAAAGGTGTCACTTACAATAGTATTGAAGATCCATAGATTTATTATCCATTGGAGATCCATAGTATTTAATCCATAGATTACGCCTATTTTCTGTAAAATGGGGTATTGAGACCAAAAATTCAAAATACGATCAGAATATGTAGGATTTTGATCTCCAATACTAAGTAACACCTTTGTATATTTTATATTCGCTGATGATGGTCCAAACAATGGGACCGAAAAGTTCGAAATTTTGTATCTAAGATATTTTTGAGTATAAATTGCGAACCGTTAACAGCACCGTTTGACTCCATGTAGCCATTAAGATTATTCTTATACATTAAAAAAATTTTTTTTTGAACATAAAAAAATCTTTAATTCAATTTTTGATTTCTGAATTATTGTTATTAACAGAAATCGGTTATCCTATTAGTTTTTTTGTTACAATATCACTACCACCTGATTGTCCATCAACTTTATAAATGAAGCTGAGACATTTGTGAAAATTTATATTCTATAATGTGTTGGCGTAATTTTGAAATTTTACTTATTTTTATTTTTAATTTTAATACTGCGTTGGCGTAACTTAAATTAAATTTATTCGATTTACATGTTTTAACTTGTATAGATTATTTACGGCTGATGAGGACTCAGTGTAATCAAAACGTTCTGTATGCCATTGATAACAATACATTTTATATAATAATTACATCTCGTATAGCTCAACTGTGTTTTTGACTTGGGAAGATACTTAAGTTTATTAATTATATTAAATGTTAAAACATTTGAACATTGGAATATATATCATCAAAATTAACAGTATATGTACATCTCTAATAAAAACAATTAATAATAGCTAAATTTATTAAGAATAAAAATTTTTGCGTGTGAGGTATATACAGATAACATGTATGTATGTATGTATATATATATATGAATATATATTATAAATTAACGCACACATTTAAATTAAATACTTAGTGCATAAAAGTTGGATTTGCATCATATAAAATCGAGTGGTACCGTTTACCAGGAAAAGCTGCACTCGAT
>NW_017274918.1:0-4227 GCF_001594065.2 Cyphomyrmex costatus | reverse complement strand
GTAGGTTACTAAATCTGGTGATAACCAACCATAGCACACATAGATCCTCTTTCTATTCTAACACCCCCTCTATCGATGTGTGCTACACATTTACAAACCTCTTGTACGTTTTATTCTAAATGTAACATAGTAGTGCAATTAACATGTTTAACTCTCGGTAGAGATTTAGTTAAAATATCCGCAATCATTGATTCTGATCTTAAGTACTTAACCGCTATTACTTTCTTTTCTACAAGCTCTCTAGTAAAATGACACGCGATATCTATATGTTTACTCCGCTTGTGATATACAGCATTTTTAGATAATTCGATTGCACTTTGATTGTCACAATATACGCTAATGGGATCACTTACAAATTTTTCAAACCCCATGTACTTTAAGAGTCTTTTTATATATATTATCTCACGCGATACTTCAGCAAGTGCTGCGTATTCCGCCTCCATCGTTGAAAGAGCCACCGAGGACTGCTTCCTTGATTTCCAACTAACTGGCCCGTTAGCTAGTGTGATGATATTTCCTGTACATGACCTCCTGTCATCTATATCTCCAGCCCAATCTGAATCTGTATAGGCTGTAAGAGTGTCTCCGTTCTTGGTGTATTTGATACTGTAGTGAGATGTTCTCTTCAGGTATCTTAATACCCGTTTTGCTAACGACCAATGCATTTCTCCTGGATCTGTGCAAAAACGACTTAGTGTATTGGCTGCAAACGCTATGTCTGGACGTGTAGCGTTGGCCAAGTAAATGAGTCCGCCAACCAACTCTCTGTATGGTCGATTCTTCATTTCTGCTCGTTCCTCTTCAGACGTTGGACACATTTCCTTCGTAATCTTTGTATTTGCTTCTATCGGCGTCGATACCGTCTTGGCATCGTCCATGTTAAATTTTGTTATTAACTCCTCAATGTATTTCTTCTGTGAAATATAAATACTTCCAGTTAAACCTTGTCGTTCGACATTTATGCCGAGAATGTCATGTATCTTTCCGAGATCTACTATTTTGAATGCTGTCTTTAGCTTAGACTTTACAACTTCTAATTTTTCGATTTTCTTTGATGCTAATATTAAGTCATCGACATAAATCAACATAATGACTCTATCTTCACCTTCGCCGAATACATACGAACATGGATCAGTTATTGTACGCTTACCTCCGTTATTTGTTACGTATTTGTCAAACGTTTTGTACCATTCACGACCGGATTGTTTCAGACCATATAGAGGTTTAATTAACTTACAGACTTTTGCTTCTTCTCCTTTCTGGATATACATCTCGGGTTGCTCCATATACACTTCATCTGTGAGCTCGCCCTGTATATAAGCGGACACAACATCCATTTGATGAACATGCATCTCCTCGTTGACCGATGCAGCGAGAAGTGTTCTAATAGTTTCGTACCTAGAAACCGGTGCAAATATTTCTTCGTAGTCCACTCCTTCCTGTTGCGTATGTCCTCTCACAACCAATCTGGCCTTGAACTTTTCAATTTCCCCTTTTTGATTAACTTTAGTCTTAAAAACCCAACGGTTTGATAAAATTTTCTTAGTCTTCGGTCTCGGTACCAGAATCCATGTCTTGTTTTCTATCAAGCTTTTGTATTCATTTTCCATGGCGGTTAGTCATGCTTCGTTGTCTCGGTTTAACGCTTCTGGAACGGTTTCAGGATCCGGAATTCTTCTACTGCGTGTTTGGTACATTTTCTTTGGTCTGCCTGGCTGGCCTGTCTTCAATAATTTTGGACGTCCTGGCGTGCGACGAATCTCGCCGTCCTCTTCATTAAACGTACTTTGTGGCCTAATTCCAGTTGTAGATTCTTCCGACTCTGCGTCTCTGTTTTCGTCCTCTTGTTCCTCGTCTTGTAAGTCTTGACATTCATCATCTTGTGTATCTGATTGCTTTAGTGGAATGTAACTTGGCGTACTTACTTCTTTATCATTTAGTGTAACTACGAGATCTTTTGTTGATGCATTACTTGAATCTAATTTTTCAAAGAATCTTACATCCCGCGCCTTGATTACTGTTCTCGTTCCTGGTTTCCAGAGCCGATATGCTTTAGATTCCTCTGAATATCCGACTAGGACGTATTCATCACCCTTCGGCTGGAACTTTCCTCTTCTTTGTGCTTTATTCAGTACAATTGCCTTCGATCCAATGATTCTGAAGAATCCGACATAAGGCTTGCAACTCGACCATGCTTCATACGGCGTTTTTCCGCTTAGTGTTTTCGTAGGACATCTATTTCTAATATACGTGGCTGCATTTATGGCTTCTGCCCACAGTGATTGAGGTAGGTTACCTTGTAACATAATGCATCTTGCCATCTCGACGAGTGTGCGATTTTTGCGTTCTGCAACTCCATTTTGTTGCGGTGTGTATTCAACACTCAGCTGATGCGAAATTCCTTCACTCTTCAGAAAATCTTTAAAGGCGTTCGATAGATATTCTTTTCCGTTGTCCGTTCGTAGTTTCTTAATTCGTTGACCCGTCTGTTTTTCTGCCTTCAGCTTGTAATTTTTGAATGCTTCTAGAACATCCGATCGATTATGCAGTATCGTTGTTTCCGTATATCGTGTGCTGTCATCCGTAAACGTCACAAAATATCTAGCGCCTCCAAGGGATTTGACATTTATCGGGCCGCAAATATCCGAATGTACTAGTCCCAAAATATCTTTTTCGCGATGTGTAGAATTTTTAAATGGCTGTACATGTATTTTACTTTTGGCGCATATCTCACAATTGAGTTTTTCTTGATTTGATGCAAAATTCATGCCGATAACTGTTTCTTCTACTTTCATTCTATTAAGATCGTTGACATTCACATGTCCATATCTTTGATGCCATTTCAGCAGATTTTTGTCTGTCTCGTTCTCCGTCAACATTGCGCGATCCATCTTCTCGTCAACGACGTACAGTTGGTTCCGTTTCGTAGCAGTTAGTATCGTTGAACCATCCTTCCGCTTGATGAACGCGCGATTCCTTTGGAATATCACCGAAAAACCTTTATCCGTGATACTCGGTACCGATAGCAAATTATTTCGTAATCCCGGTACGCATAACGTATTTTGTATTTTTATTGAATTATTTTGACGTTTATTCATTCGTGGATTTAAGTCTATGTCACCTGATCCGACCGACTCGACAAAATGATCCGCTGCCGTATACACTTTAGTATGTTCGTCTTTATTTAGCACTCCAAATTTTTGTCTGTCATTACACATGTGCCTGGTCGCACCGCTATCGAGACACCACACTCGCGATTCCGCACTGAGTTCCGCATTACACGCGATCGCGGTTAGAGCATTGTCCACATTGCTCGTCTTATTTTGATTTTGTTTTGGTTTCGCACGACAATCACGACTTCTATGTCCAATTTTATCACAGTTGAAACACTTTCCGTCGAATTTTTGTGTGTTTACTTTTGAGCTGCCATCTCTTGGGTTGCGTGAATATCCTCGTGACTGTTTTCCACGGTGAGCGCCCCCTTTCGCCATCAACGCGTCGCTCTTTTTGTCGCCATCACTTATCTTTGTATGTCGATCGTTCTGTCTCGCTTCTTCTTCTTGAAGTTTCGCCTTGAGGATCTCTAGCGTCGGTATGTCGTCACGTGATTCCATGGCTACACTGAAATTTTCGTACTCTTCCGGTAAAGAATTTAATAACATTATGGATAATAACTCATCAGGGATTTCGATGCCTGCTTCTTCCAGCTGCCCTGCTTTACTCGTGAATTCGTTTACATGTTGCGTTACCGTCACGTTCGCATTCTTCTCCATCCTCAATAGTTGCTTGTACAATGTGGCCTTTCTCACTGGTCCTTTGGATTCAAAAATTCTTTTGAGACAATCCCAGGCTCCTTTTGCAGTTTCAGCCTTCTTTACGTGATTCAATTGACTGTGTGAAATACTCAGGTTAATCAATGCTAGAGCCTTTGAATCCTTCTTTATCCAATCGTGTGCATTTTCGTCCGGCTTAACTTCCGTGCCGTCGACGTACTGCCACAGATCATTGTACACGAGTACACTTTTCATTTGAACTTTCCATAGTTCATAATTGCTCTCCGTTAGTTTTTCGATGTTAGAGAAGCCGCTTGCAAACGCCATTTTTTTGAGATGCCGTTCTTCTAAATACGCGCGCAGTTAACGAGACGCGACTGGGCCCATAACCTGTTGGGGATCGTGGGTTTCGAGACACAAGCACACACAGAACTTCTATTAATATGAGATATAT
>NW_017274917.1:0-4178 GCF_001594065.2 Cyphomyrmex costatus | reverse complement strand
CACATATAGCGCTCTTATGGCGCCAACGCAAAATTAACATGGATGAACAATTATTCTCAACATCTTCCCTTAATTGTTAAACTATTTTCTACTAACACTTATTATCTACTAATACTCGTTGTTACTTATAACTAGGTTTGTGATTCTGTTACTAACTCAGTTGACAAGTTTACTTTTATGAATTTTAAATTTGTTCTGTTTTAACGCTTTGGTAAAGATATCTGCGAGTTGTGTATCAGTTGAACAATATTTTACATTTATCAATCCTTCAGAGTTTTTTTCATTTATAAATCTATACCTTACATCGATATGTTTGCTCCTTTTGTTTCCTATACCGTTTTTAATCAAATGTATGGTGCTCTGATTATCGATATTTAAAGTTGCTTTAACTGATTTGCCCGTTAATTCTTCAATTAGATACTTAAGATGCAAGATTTCCTTGCAACATTCTGTCGCTGCAATATACTCAGCTTCTGTACTAGATAAAGTTATTATAGATTGCCTCTTTGAGCACCAACTTATTGGTCCGCCTGAATATATTATAACAAAACCGGTTGTACTTTTCCGAGTCTCTACATCTTCTGCATAATCAGAGTCTGTATAACCTATTAACTCTTCCTCATCTTTACTGTTACCTACATTATAACTAATACCTAGATTTTTAGTCGCATTTATATATCTCAACATTCGCTTTACATTCGCTACATCTTGTTTAGTTGGTTTATCTAAATGTCTACTTGCATGTCCTATGGCATAGGCCAAGTCAGGTCTTGTTTTACAGGTTAAATACAGGATGCTTCCAACGCTTTCTCGATATGGAAAAGCTTTGTTGACTTCCTCGCTTCTGTTATCATTGGTTAATATAGGAGTATTTACAGGCTTCGAGTTTTCCATATTATACGTCTTGACTACTTGTTCTGCATAACCTGATTGCGTTAATTTGAGGCGTTCCTTTTCCTGTTGTATTTCTATACCTAAAAAGGATTTTATATTTTTAGATATGCTTATTTTAAATTCCTTACCTAAGTCATTCAGGAGTTCATCTATAATTTGTCTATCTTTTCCTATGACAAGTCCATCGTCCACGTAGATTGCCAATATTAGTGAATTGTCTTCAGTCTTGTATATACACTGTTCTGCCTTTGTCGGTTTTAGTCCCTTGGTTTTAAGAAAAGTGGTGAAGCGTTGATTCCATCTTAACGGCGCTTGTTTAAGCCCGTACAGAGCTTTGTTAAGTTTGCATATTTTATTATCGCCATTATATCCTTCAGGGAGCTTCATAAAGATTTCTTTATCTAAATTTCCGTAGAGAAATGCAGTTTTTATATCAAATTTTGCAATGTGTCTTCTTTCCTTTATAGCGATCGCAAGTAGGGTCCTCAGAGAGCTGCTATTCACTACTGGGCTAAATGTTTCCTCAAAATCTATTCCATAACGTTGTTCGCATCCCCTTACTACCAGCCGCGCTTTATATTTTCCGTCATCCTTTATCTTGAAGACCCATTTGTTGCTCAGGATTTTCTCGTTCTTTGCTTCACTTCTGTCTACAACTTCCCAAGTGTTGTTTTCTTCTAACGACTTTGTTTCCTCTTCTATTGCTTTTCTCCACTTTTCTCTGTCTGATCCTGTCGTAGCTTCTTGATATGTTAATAGTACATAATCTTCAAATTTATTTGGAATCTTCTTTATTCGTTTTCCGCGACCAAGTTCCCTTTTTCCTTGTTCTTCTTGTTCTTCCTGTATGTCTTCTTCTTCAGTCTCTAAGTCTGTAATTGCATCTTGATACTGTCCACTAGAATCTTCTTCACTTCCAGATACGTTTTCCAAATCTTCTACAATTTCCTCTTGTTCTTCGTTTAATTCTTCAATTTCTTCTTTTATCTTTATTATAGCTGGTTTATTTTCTGCTTTGATTTTTTCATCAAATTTTACATCTCTCGAAATTATTATTTTTCTTCTTTCTTGATCATATAATCGATATCCGTTTGGAGCGTAGCCTACGAAGATATATTTTCTGCATCTCTCATCCAATTTTTTTAATGGTGTTAAGATTTTTGTATAGGCATTGGAACCAAAGATATGTAATCTTGATAGATCTGGCTTTTGTAACGTCCAACTTTCAACCGGTGTTCCTTGAATTGCCTCAGTAGGACTTCTATTTGCTAAATATGCTGCTGTGCGAACTGCTTCTCCCCATAAATTTTTATCTATTCCAGCGTCTATGAGTAAGGCTCTTGTTTTTTCAATTAGCGTTCTATTCATGCGTTCTGCCTTTCCGTTGAGTTGTGGAGTATACGGTGTTGTAACATCTAAGATTGTTCCTCTTCGTCTGCACCAGGTTTTAAGATCTTCGTTGATATACTCACGTCCATTGTCGCACCTCAGTTTTGCAATTTTCAGATTCCATTTTGTTTCCACTTGATTTGCGTATTCCTTTACTGTATCGGCTACTTCATATTTTCCTTCAATTAGATAGACCATAACAAAGTGTGTAAAGTCATCTATAAAAGTTATCATATATTTCTTCTTATCCCAGGTAACAGGATCCACTGGTCCGCACACGTCCGTATGGATTATTTCCAATGGTCTTTTTGCTCTTGTTCTCTTCTCACCGAAAGGTATTCTAGTTTGTTTAGCTTTAAGACACGTCTCGCATGCGTTATCCAGAATTTCTAAGCTTTTGTCTGTTATATTCATACCTTCTGATATAGTCAGTAATTTCTTCATATTGTCTCTGCTAAGATGTCCTAATTTCTGATGCCATTCACGAGCTTCTTTATTTACTTGTGTTAAAAGTACGCTGTCCTTGGGATTTTGGTTCAAGTTTACAGTCCATAAACCATCTCCGTTTCGAAAGCCAACCATTTTTACATTTTCTTTCCATATTTCTGCTTTTTCTTTAGTGAAAATTACTTTTCCTCCATTTTCTGTGATTTCGTTGACTGATAGTAGGTTTTTGCTTAGGTCTGCAACATAAATTACCTTGTTAAGTACACATTTGTCTGTTTCAACAACGCCGACTCCTTTAGCTTGCAAAACTTGTGATTTCTTCGCAGTTCCGATTTCTGACTTTATTTCTTTCATATCCTTAAGTAAATTCTTGTTGTTTGTCATATGTGACGATGAGCCCGAATCCAGTATCCATTCGTCCGTTTTAAAATTACTGGCCAGAAACGATACTTTATTTTTCGTGGTTGTTTGATCATCCGTTTTGTCTTTACGAAAATAGCAGTCTTTTTCAGAGTGATTAGTTTTTTTGCATATGTTACACTTGATTGTATTTTCTGGCGTATCTTCCTTCTTGCAAAATTTTGCTATGTGACCTCGACCATTACACTTGAAGCAACGTGTTTCTTGATTATTACCTTTATTTACTTTACAGGCTTTGGCAAGATGTCCTGTATTATTGCACTTGTAGCATTTCCTTTCAGTTGCTTTAAACGCTACTGCGTTCTGTTTTGCATCAGTTACTTGTAATCTGTTTTCCTCAGAGGACAATCTTGACGTGAGATTCGTAAGCGTCTTCTGGTCTTGAGCGGTAGAGTCCCAGGCACATGCAAAATATTTATATTTTTCTGGCAGAGTCGCAAGTATTTTTGACATTAACATAGTATCATCAATATCTGCATTCAAAATTTTTAGTCTATATGCTAGATTTTCAAGTTTACTCACGTGCGTGGCTATATCAGTTCCTTTCTGGTACTTATAGTTGAAAAATTCTTGAAGTAGAATACATTTTTGCTGTTGTGTTTCTCTCTCGTAGATGGCACAAATTTTTTGAAACATCTCATAAGATGTTTTACATATTAGAATGTGAGTCAATGGTTGCCTTTCTATCGTCGTGATTATTATTTTCTGGGCACGTGCGTCTTTCCGAATCCACTCTGCTTTTCCTTGTTCCGGCATATCTTCTGTTAATACCGAGACTCCCATTATAATATCATATAATCCGAGAGACTTTAACAGAATCGTGACTTGAAACTTCCAAATCATGAAGTTTTCATTATCCTTCAATCTTTCTATCTGTGTTACGTCATCTTGACCGTTCGTCGTCATTTTCTTGTACTGTCCCTTTTTCCTTTTTACTACAAATTTTTACGCCTCAGACTTGCCTGGGCCCATAACCTGTTGGATTTTACTTTTAGGATTGTCAGAGGTCTTTAATAATGAATGCACTC
>NW_017274916.1:0-4102 GCF_001594065.2 Cyphomyrmex costatus | reverse complement strand
AAAAAAACATCGTTTTAACATAACATGAATTATTTCTTTGCTTTGACGATTGTGCCCTTTGCCGCAATTCGATCGGATTTTCGCACAACGCTCCCTATAACCGGCTCTCGTGGTTTCCGCATAGTTCCTTTTTGGATTACATTCTTTTGCTGCTTAATCGACTCCTGCGGAACGATCTCTATCTGCTGGGGCTGTGAACGATCCGGCGGTTGTTGTTGAATCTCCTGTGACGATTCTTTCTGTTGCTCTTTATCGGTAGTTTTATTTTCCGATGCGTTCGCTTCAATTCGAACGGTCAAATCCTCCACGGGACCGTGATCCCAGTCTGTTTCTTGATTCGGAGTTGCCTGCCCTATTAATCGCATCTGATTAACGTGCCTTCGCCAGGTTCGTCCGTCATCAAGCGCGATTAAGTAATGCACTATTCCGCAACGCTTTTTAATTCTTCCGAATTTCCATTTATCTTTACCTACATAATTCCTACACGATACTCGCTCATCCAATTTAAAACTTTTATTAACACATGAATATGAGGAACTCGTCTCCTCTTTCTCAGGTAAAGGAAATAACAAGTCAAGTCTTGTACGAAGCTTTCTACCTAAAAACAGTTCTGCTGGCGACTTTTTAGTCATCGCATGCGGCGCAATACGGTACTGTAGTAACATTTTACTAAGATTTTCGCGTACATTGGTCGTGTCCGCCTTCATGCGTCGTAGCGCATTTTTTAAAGTCTGTACAAAACGCTCGGCTTGGCCATTTGTGGCCGGGTTATACGGTGCTGTAAATTTAAATTTCGCTCCATTCTGTTTTAAAAATGTTTTAAACTCGGCCGATGTGAATGTTCTACCGTTATCGGTTACAAAAATTTGTGGGATGCCGTATTTTGTAAATATATCCCTGCATTCCTCTATAACTGTTTTCGCCATCAGATTTTTTACTATTCTTACTTCGGGCCATTTTGAATATGAATCAACTACGATGAAAAACCAACGTCCTAGGAAAGGACCTGCAAAGTCCGCATGGACTCGATGCATGGGTGCCGCTGATGGCTCCCAAATGTGTTGTTCCACTTTTTGTGGATTATTTTTGAACGTATTACAATTTTGGCAATTTTCCACTAGAGCTTTTATATCATCGTCAATTCCTTTCCACCAACAATAACTTCTAGCTATACCTTTCATTTTATTAATTCCAAAATGACCCGTATGTAATTCTTCTAGTATTTTTTTCTGCAAAGATTTCGGTATTACGACCCGATGACCTCGAAAAATTACACCTTCTTGTAATAAGAATTCCGTTTGCTCTAAATTGAATCTGTCAGCGCTATGTGCCAGAGTGCCTGATTGTAACGCTTGTAGGAGTTTTTGTAACTCCGTGTCTTTTCGTGTATGCAACTCGATGCATTTTGCATCCACCGGTAGTGTTTCTAGTGTACTTAATTCGAAAACATCTATTACATCCATATTTTTTGTATATTCTTTTAACGGTAATCTCGAAAGGCAATCGGCATTTGCATGACTTTCCGATTTTCTATACCTGATAGTATAATTGAATCCTTGCAAGAAAATGGCGTAATGCTGCATTCTCATTGCACTATAAACCGGCAAACTTTTATTTGGAGATAAAATGTGTACTAATGGTCTGTGGTCCGTAACTAGAGTAAACTTATTTCCATACAGATATTGATAGAACTTCTTAATACCGAATATTATACTATATGCTTCTTTGTCTATCTGTGCGTATCTTTGCTGCGTATCGGATAAAGTTTGTGACGCGTATTGTATAACCCTTTCCGACCCATCGGGATATGTATGCGAAAGTACTGCCCCTATTCCGTGGGGACTAGCATCCGTCGCGAGAACCACCGGTAATTTCGGGTCAAAAGGTACCAAGACTTGATTGCTCACAAATGCCTCTTTGGCTTTTTTAAAAGCTACTTCTTGTTCTTCTGACCACGAGAAACGAGTATTCTTATGTAATAACTTATTTAACGGTCGTAAGATTGAACTTAGATTTTTAATAAATCTACTATAATAGTTAATCATACCGATGAAGGCTCGGACGCCAGAAACATTTTGTGGACGCGGCATGTTCCTAATTGCTTCCATTTTAGAAGGTTCTTTATGTATACCGTCCTCTCGTAATAAGTAACCGCAGTATTTAACTTCATGTGTAAAAAACTCTGATTTCTCTAAGTTGATTCGCACGTTATGCTTATGCAATCTCTCTAGCACCCTATGTAATCTATGTAAGTGATCCTCCTCTGAATGGCCCGTAATTACTATATCATCGAGAAAAATTGCCACTCCAGGAATATCCTGCAATATTTGCTCCAATGTTCTTTGCCAGATTGCCGGAGCTGATGCGACACCGTACATCAGTCTATTAACTACGTAAAGTCCTCTATGCGTATTTAAAGTAAGTAACTTCCTATTTTCCGGGTGTATTTCTAACTGTAAATAAGCTTGGCGTAAGTCAATTTTTGAGAATTTAACGCCACCCGCTAACTTAGCAAAAAGTTCGTTTGTAGTTGGTAACGGGTGTTCATCAATTATAAGTTTAGGATTTATTGTGGATTTGTAATCTCCACATATTCTAATAGTGCCATTCGCTTTCAACACCGGAACAATAGGTGTAGCCCATTCCGAGTTTTCCGTCTTTGTAAAAATTCCCGCTTTAACCAATTCATCTAATTCATTATCTATTAAAGGAATCAATTTAAATGGTACTGACCTTGCCTTTAAATATACCGGAGTTGCATCCGGTTTCATTGTAAGTCTGGCTTGTATGCCCGTAATCTTAGCCAAAGTAGGCTCACGTATTTCCTCGAATTTACGTAAACTTAATTGTAATCGATTATGAAAATTCCGCGGCGTAGAATTAATATTTTCCAATAACTTGCACTCGAGGAACTCTGGCACCCCACGCTGACCTTTCAACTGTCGTATCCATTCCCTACCTAATAACGGTTCTTTATCTAATTCAGTTAAGTAAATATTCAATTTCTTTCGTGTCTCATTTCCTTGTACATAAACTGATATATATCCTAAGATTTTAACTATTGTTTTAGAATACGAAATTAAATTAAGATTTGTTCTGAAAATGGTCGAACCCGGAAATAAGGCACGTACCTGCTCGCAATTCATGATCGTGACTGCAGAGCCACTATCCACTTCGAAACGAATTCGCTTGTTATTTACTAAGAGCACGCAAAAGAATTTATCCCGTTGCTCTGCTTGCTCCAATTGTAATACCTCATCCAAATTATTTGCATACTCCTTCTTCTTGAAACAGACTTTTGCCAAATGTCCGGATCCTCCACAGCCCGAGCAACGTACTTCTCTACTTAACGTGCATTGGGAAGCATAATGCCCTTTTCCGCATCTGAAACACTTAATTAATTTAGCGCTCTCCTTATTCGAATTAGAACGCGACGCCTTATTATTATTTTGCTTCGAAAAATTAGTAATCGCTAATTTCTTTTTAAAAGAATTATGATTATTATTGTTGTCCTTCGATTTCTTCAATGGCTTCTTCCCAGCCTGTAGATATTCCACGCCTGCCGTCGGACTTGTAGCGCCATTTTGTAAAGATGTTGCCCCCTTCTCCGAAAGCTCCATCGTGGTGGCTATCTGTACCGCTTCCTCGTACGTTAACTCCTTCTTCTCAAGAAGTCTCGTTTGAATCTTCTTACTTGAAAGACCAAAAACCAATTGGTTCCTTAGGGCTGTCTTCAAGTAACTCCCAAATTTACAATGTAAACTTAACTTGTGTAGGGCAGCCGCAAATTGTTGTACTTGTTCGCCCTCAATTTGTCGTCGTTGGTGAAATTTAAAATTTTCCGCTATTTCCAACGGAGCCGGATCATAGAATTCTTCCAACTTGGCCGTCAATGACTCGTAATCCTGCGAGAACGGGTCAGCCGGATCTAATTGGTCACACAGTATATCAAATGCGCTAGGTCCCATATAATGTAGTAAATACGGAACACGCGCGCTTCCCGTGATCCGGAAAATCGTAAAGGCTCCTTGTAGCCGTTGTAACCAACGCCGCCACGTTGTCACTTCTGGACTGAAATTTTCTATTGTAAAGGAATTTGGAA
>NW_017274915.1:0-4027 GCF_001594065.2 Cyphomyrmex costatus | reverse complement strand
TGCTTACATTTTCAATATTACTTCCTTTCCGTTTTTTATTTGCAAACTGCATTTTAATAAAAGGTGCTTAATAAAATTGGAAAGTTTTTGGAGTTCAAAATACTTCAAAAACCTAAAACCATTGTTCTCTATTCAATAAGATTAATAAATTAGAGGTTAGGGTTATGTTAAAGGTATCATACAAGTTTGATACTCTTCTTCTTCTTCTAAATTTATATGGCCCGGGTTCCGGAGAAAACCGGATAAACGTGGCCAGTCGTATCCAAGACGCCACCAACTCTCCACAGGAAATCCACAAAAAAGGGAGATTAAATTCTGGGAGACCAAAGAGGCTTCTGAAACAGACGCGAAAGAATGCGCCGCGCGCGGCCCCTAGCGGACCCCCGCGACACTGAATCGCGGGGGGACGCAGGAGGAGAATGAAGGAAGGGGGGAAGTGGGGAGAGGGAGGGAAATTCTCCCCATCCTTCCCCTCCAGCGCGCGGAGTTCAAATAGGAATATCGAAAGATTTAGAGAAGGCAAGTAGTAGTCTGCATAATTTATTAGTGGGATCGGCGAGTAAAGTAGATATATTATATGAGTGGGAGGGGAAAGCTCTGTTTAGATAATGGACCAACGGACGTGCTTTGTTCCTTGTAAGCGGGCAGAAGATCGAGTGATTAAGATCCATGTTCTTCCTAAATAAACTGTAGTTGAGATTATAGTAATTGGACCTTAATCTGTTGATCAGGACTATTTCGCTTCTGTTGAGCTTCTTCTTGAAGTACCAGGGTCTGGCAGCCGTTGAAGAGAAGTATAATGAGTGATAATGGGCTCCAGTATGAATAGCTTTGTCATTTAGATAATCTATGAAACGATTACGGGCCTTAGCCACTGCCTGTTTTTGGAGGTAGGGGGTGCGGAAGAAGCTTCTGGTTCCATCGACACATGTCGCCTTATCAGCTAGCTCATTACTCAGTATGCCCTTATACGAAGGGATCCAGAAGAAGAAGCAATCAATGTTGCTGTAATCTAATTGAAGCAAGACTTGCTTAATTCTATGAATAATGTAATTATCGTTGACTAGCTTGCAGGACGAAATAGTTTGTAGTACATTGCGGGAGTCTGAAAAGATGTAAATCTTAGAGTAACCCGCGTCTAGTGCTAAAAATCAGGGCTTGGTATATTGCCCAAGCTTCCGCGGTAAAAACAGATGCGCTGTAGGTTAGCTTGTACTTAAAGCAGTGCTTGAGCTCCGGCGAGTGAAAGGCTGCGCCCGCGCATCCATCCTCCGATAGCTTAGATCCATCTGTGTAGATGGTGAGGTCAGACGGATCTACTTCTTGTAACCTGCAGTTAAAAGACTGAATAATTTCATTATTATTGCTTTCTCTGGTACAGTAGATAAAATACTCGAAATGTTTGCGAAGGATGAAGGCATGCAAGCTGCTCTTAAATGCAGGGATAAAATACGAGCTGTGTAAATGCGAACTATCGTGCTTATTGATGATGTAGCATCTCAGCGAGGGAGATTTAGCAAGGGTTTGTGCCTTCTGCGAGGGAGTGCAAAGACTACTTTTAAGAGATTTGATGCTGTCTATGACCGGATAATTCCTTTTAGATATGCATTTGACAACAAATCTCTCACTAAGGAGATTAAATCTTAATTTCAGTGGATATTCCTTCGCCTCACATAGCATAACATTGATGGGAGTGGACAGACGGTATCCCATGGACACTCTAATGGCTTTGTATTGCAATCTTTCAAGCTGACGAAAGATTCTAGCGTTGTTTTTCCATGTAAAGATAGTGCAGGCGTATTCCACCGCTCCCCTGAAAACCGCTCGGTAGATGGTAAGTAAGCAGTGGGGGTGGGATCTCCACCATACAGTAAGAGTTGAAATGATGTTGACTAGAGCCTTTCTTTTTTTTACGAGATATTCCAAATGCGAGGTGCCTTTCAATTTGTAGTCCAATATAATTCCCAAGAATTTAACCTTTTCCACTCTAGCAACGAGGTGGTTGTTTATGGAAAGAGAGCAGTTAGGTGCAGGAGTAATCTTGGAAGTCGTAAATATCATCCAACTCGACTTGGAGAGGGAGAGGGATAGACCTTTTTGGTCTCTAAATAAGTTGAGACGCAATTTAAAGTTGTTTGAATCTTGTCAATCGCCGCCGCTGGATTGCGATGAGAAGCAAATATCACTATATCGTCTGCGTATTGCAGAAATTGTACACTCCTAGACATGCAAGATCCGATCTTGCAAAGAGCGATATTGAAAAGTAGAGGACTCAACACTGAACCCTGCGGAGTACCTTTATGCGACAGCCGTTTCTCACACAGATTTCCCTCCTCTAAAAATTGCACAGATCTCTCTACTATGAGATTCCCAACAAACTTCTTGATGAGGGCCGGTACACCTGAGCTCTTCAATTCATCGAGAACGGCGAAAGGTAAAACGTTGTCAAACACACCTGCAATATCCAGGAAAACTGCAACAAAGAAGTCTCCGTTTGATATGGTCGAGAGAATCTGGTTAGTGAACAAAACCAGACTATTATTGCATGACCTGCTAGGGCGGAAGCCCATTTGTTCATTGGGAAAAACCGATTGCGATTCAATCAGCCATATCAGTCTCCAGTATATAATCTTTTCAAATAGCTTAAGTACACATGAGAGGAGGGAAATGGACCTTATTCCCGTTCCTCCGGCTTTGGGGATAACGATTACTAGAGAGGACTTCCATTCTGCAGGGATGATTCCTTCCTGAAGAAATCTGTTGAAAAGACTTGAAAAGAGTTCTCTGTATTTGTGCGGCAGGTGCATCAGCATATTGTTGCTAATTCTATCCAAACCTGGAGCGGAATTCCTGTTAGCTAGGGAGATTGCCAGATCTAGATGTTCCGTGGTAATAGGGATATCAAGTTCGCTGAAAATCTTTTCCGACAGTTCGTCATCCTTCTTTATAGCGTCAAGACTCATGATAATATTATGCAAGCACGAAGGCGGACATAGTTTTTGAATTGCTTCGCTTGTCAGTTGCCTCTCTTTAGAATGATCTATTTCCTCGCGCGACAATGATAGATTACGACGTTTGAAAGTTTCGACTAAAGACTAAAGTTTTGTAGTAGGAGTTTTTGCATTGAAAGTACGTACGAAATTTCTCCAATTTTTCCTTTTTTCTTTATATAAGGTTTTTGCACATTTAGTTCTTTCTCTTTTGAAAATATAGAAGTTTTGAATTGATGGATCTTGCCATCTCCTTGCGGCTGCTCGGCGAGCTTCTATGGCCTCTTGGCATTTGTTCGACCACCATGGAGGGACGAATTTGTCACTTTTTACTCGGACTGAACCCGGATTAAATTTCTTAGTAGTGGAGGAGCAGGAAATAGCTGTTTTGACCATGTGTTTAGTTAGGTTCGAATATGCTTCGCGAGGATTCTGAGGGAGATTACTGGTAAAAGATGCATACGAGTTATCCATAGTAGTGGAAAAGTTTGTTCACGGGAGTTGAGATTAACTCTGTAGACGTATCGTCGACGAATAATTGGATTTATACCCAATGTGACCGATATAAGGAAGTGATCGCTGCCCCAGGTGTCACCCTCAGTGTGTGTTTCACATAAGGGGGCGATGTTTGGAGTGGCAATGATCAAATCAATAATTGAAGACCCTGGAGCCAGGAGAAAGAAGTAACGTAGATATGTGATCTCCTAGAACACATACACTCGAATCTTCGCAAGCCGCAAGAATGCGCTTACCAGCGCGGTCCGATAGACGACATCCCCAGTGGTTATGATGCGCATTTAGGTCACCCATGAGAATACAATTGCCTTTAGTGACATTAAATCTCATCAAGTCCTCAAAAAATTGTGCTGGAGTGTCACGATTAGGGTGACGGTAGATATTGATAATGCTAAAATTTTCATTGTTAGTAAGTATTTCTACACCCTGCAACTCGACCGAAGCTTCCGTAAAATTAGACCTTTGAAAACTAACCGCAAAAATTTGATCCTTCCTAAATTAAAACGATTACCTAACCACAA
>NW_017274914.1:0-3974 GCF_001594065.2 Cyphomyrmex costatus | reverse complement strand
ATCAAATTTATGACAGTCAATCCAACCGAATGACATAGCACGACTCAATTTTCAGGATAAAACCATTCATAGAAATTGAATAGGATACGTCAAGAGTGACATTGGTTAAACTTGCAACTCGATTTCTTCGTGCACGCATATTTCGCAAGATGGTTTATTAAAAACGGAACATATGTATAACAAATATCCTTCATCAATCCTCCATACTTCGATTTCTTCGTCCTGCTCCACTAACCAGCCCGATTAAAAAGCGAGGTCGCATTGCGTCAACGTCACTTCCTGAATTTGCAGCATGCCGCGCGCGAGTTGTATGAATTACTGTATGGATGCGTGTCGGTGGAGGACAATGACGTTAGAATGTAGGGAGAAGACGAGAGAAGGCTGTCAGATAGTAAAGCCGCGATAGCCAGACCGACTCACTGTGAACCTATTACTCTATATACATCATATATGTGTGTGTGTGTGTGGTGTGTGTGTGTATTCTCTCCCTCTCCCTCCTCCCCTTCCCCCTTCCTCCCCCCCTCTCTCTCTCTCTCTGCATACAATATACCTGTGTGCACAATGCAGGCGATTGCCTGTAACACAAATGCGCAGCGTGCACACACTCTCACTCGTTCGCTCGCTTGCGCACGAGCGAAGCGAGCACAGGCAGCGCGAAGCGTTGAGCATGGCATGCTCGAATCGTATCTCAAACGGAAGGCGCGCAACGTGCATTGTTTCGCTCGAACGGCAACGCCTGACGTCGCCGACGACATTTCCTTCGCACTTTACACACCCGTATTGTGCTCCTCCTCTCTCTCTCTCTCTTCATTCCGTATATACAGGGTGTCCCTGAGTGTCTTTTGCTGCATCTCCTTTTTCGAAAATATCGAGAACAAGGAATGTCAATTATTTCGGTATTGAAGTAAAACTTTTAATATCATTGTAGAAACTTCAAGAATTTAGATAATTTTCCTTGATTTGTAACAAAAACAAGGATAAAATCTTGTCTGTCAATCGAGGGCAATGGATCATTTAATTTATAAAATGATATATTAACTGTTCATTATATAGATATATTAAAAATTTTTTAATGTGACAAATATTTTTTAAATCATATATATTTCGCTTTTTATGAAAACTATCGATTTTAAGATAATATTAAATTCTTACTCAAACAACGTAATATAAATATCTGTATATGCAACACACATTTCCCGTACATGGGCACAGTACATTCACATATATTTTCGATTCGTCGCATAAAATTACAAGTTTAGCCCAGTAACAAATTTCCAGTAAAAAAAATTCCTTACGTCCGTCGCGGCCGGCATCAGCAGTAACAACGACAGCAACATCCGAAGTCTCAACTCGAAGCCGACGTCTCCCTTTCCTTCCTGTTTGCCAGTGCCGGTCACCCCTCCCGCCGCTTCGCAGCGTAATTTTATTTCTCCGATTTTAAGCGACGCTCGGGGCCCTAATTTCGTTAAATGAGTTGTTTGCTAACTCGGTTAAATTCGTGAGCAGCCAGCCAACCAGCCAGCGAGCTATCTAGGCAGGAGGCAGTAGTCTAGCAGTCAGACAGGCATGCAGCTCTTCCCGGCCGGTCGTCGGTCGACCGACCAACCAGCACCGAACCGGTCGACAGGGTCTCGCACGGGTAATGGTTTGACATGGTTATTGACGTTTCAGGCCGAAATCTAATTATTTGATATACGTGCTTGTCTGCCGTCACTGCGGCATACAGATACGTCAACCATCAACGCTCCTCCCGTTGACCCTCTCTTTCTCTCGTTCTCGCTCTCGCTCTTCATCTCCCTGTCGTCATTCTCGCTACGACTACCCACTTCCTGGCTACTCAGTACACGCAGCCATAGTTGCACACGAGCAACAAATTGTCCAAGGTGTATCCACATGCTCATGATGTAGATAATAATAAAGAGGAACACAAATAATGAAAAATTTGAGAAAAATGGTTAAACATAAAAGGTATAAATTAAAAAGATTCTTAATGCGAATCTCTCAAGCAAAATATTCTTTATCCGTGATTGTCACAAATTTCTCATCCTAAGATTCTATAATTTTTTTATATTTTTATCCTAATTCGGAAACCGGTAAATATTGTTGAGATATCAATCTAACATAGCAATGTAAATTACTATTAATATTACTAACAATGCTCGTATTTTAATTGTTAAATTAATAGTATTATCAAAACTGCGTTATAAGTGTGATACATACTGATGTACCAATATATATTTTCTTAAAGCTAAAGTTCTAATTTTTCAGAAAGTTTTGCAAAATTCCTTGATTTTTCCTTGATCGTTTTCGATTCCCCAATTTCTCTAATTTTCAATTTTGTGACAACTATGTCACTACTCACAAACAGATAAAGGATAAATTGTTAAAACTCTCATACGTCTTAGATGTATCGTCTTCCACACAAAACTAATTAAATTTTAATAAATTCTATATTCATAATCACAGCCATATAATAATATATTGAAGAATCGATAAACACTCACGAGAACTTGAAAAACTTCTATCTAGGCGCAACAGCGGCGAATAGAACCTATATATTAAGCACGTGCACGACCAAAGCACAGTTAGTTAGTGTCTGATCACAAGAGCGGTCGGTTGCACTACTCTATAACAGCGTTACGTTATAGGCCGGCTCGCAATACGCTTCCCTATCTACCGCTTCTCCTTCGTACACCTCTCCTCTTCCTCTCGACTTGTCTGCAGAGGCGAATCTCGAGGTAACCAACTATTGGGAGATAGTTCAGTATATGTGCACTATATGGCTTTCGCGCGCGCTACGCGACGGTATACTTAACATAATTACAGAACGCCGCACGCCATAGCATTGTTCTACATCACGATGCCTTCGGGACAAACGATAATAATAAAGGTCGAACTTTGGTCACCAAACCAGCCAGCGATTTCCGGTTTAATCTACCTGCCTGCGATCGGCACGCTGCTCTCTCTCTCTTTCTCTCTCACACTCCTCTCCTCCCTCTCTCGTTTTCTTTCTCTATTTTCCTCTCTTCTCTTTCTACATGAAGGTTAATATGATAACCTAATCTCTCATTCGATGTGGCTTCGATAAAATTGCCCATACATTCGCAGCATTTAGAAAATAAAACTAATTTATATGCTTAAATTGCTGATTTTGTTAGTTTCAATTCAAAATCGCGGAATTAGTTGTACAAATGCAATACATAACGTTCACATCTATTCGATGCGAAATAAATCAATAGCGGAAATTTTATCCGTTCTTTCTAAAGTCGTTCATTACTATGATATACTTAGGTGCTGCTCATCGTCGTGGCCTAAGTTCGCAAATGAAGCACAAAGCCGTTGTCTCTTTGATGCGTCCTTTATCCTCTCCCTTTTATAATTTTAATCGTTATTATAACAGAAGATAACACCTCGAACGAAAGACGGGCCAGCTCTTTACAGGCAGACGAACAGAGGTTTCACCCGAAATCGATCGCGCTTTTCATCGACGATCCGGGAGATGAACCGGACTTTGTCAAAGGACGTCGGGGAAGCGATCGACCGGATTTTCAGGGAATATCACGGCAACCTGGGTCCATGGCGTCAGCTTTACGCGTATGGAAGTTTAACCGGTTAATGCAATGAAAAAAAAAGAGAGTGCGAAAGAGAGAAAGAGCGGGGAAGAAAGGGACGAGGTATTTTACCAACGTCTCTTTTACTCCAACTCGCAACGCTGTATTTCCTCCACCGCTTCACACTGACGTTTTTTCTACCCTCCCCCGATATTTTGTCGTCTACTAATAGGAAGACCTGTCAATTGCGCTTTTCACAACAAAGCTCTCGTTCGGCACTTTACAAAGAGCTTTTCCGCAGCGAAAGAGCGCGGATGCGCGCGATGCGACGCGTTACATGCACGCGTGTCCACACGCGTGCTTGCACATTGCACAGGCAGGAAGGACACTCGCGGTATACGCACACACACGCGCGCGTGTTTA
>NW_017274913.1:0-3925 GCF_001594065.2 Cyphomyrmex costatus | reverse complement strand
TGGTGCGACCATATATAAGATATGTTAGAGTGTGAATATTATATACCACGTAAGTAGTTCCCCTCCCATTGAAAACTCATTTGAAGAAGAAATACGGTGATGATATCCTTTTCATCGGTTCTAAAAGCGGTATCATAGTTTGTTTCAAAAACACTGGATACAAAATTATTTCTGACACGTGGTACGCGCAAAGAAGAGACAACGTTGCCGAAGAAAGATTGCGAGTAGTTCGCGAAGCTGCCGCGATCATTCGTGAAGATATCAGATCGGTAGCGTATGACACGAGTATGTACCCGCCCGCCGATGAATTCCTTGACAATGCAGAATCGGAAATACCGGAATCGCTCAAAGTTTTTCTGTCTGGTGTAATGAAAACAGGCAAACGTTTTAACTTGATTCATTCATTGCAATCTATCAATACGAAGTGTACAGCGATAGTGCATGCAATTTTATCCGCTGTGCGCCCTCGATCTTTTAATTCCTTGGTCATGATCGGGATTGGGGCATTTCTATACAAAAAGTTCGGGTCGAAAACGTTGATTGAAGTATTGTCAAATTTGAGATTTTCGGCGTCATATGCGGAAGTTGTGGCGTACGAGAATTCGTGCATCAACGCAGGTGGAAAAAGAGTGACGGAAGGTGCATTCTCGCAATTCGTATTCGATAATGCGGATTTCAACACAAACACCATAGACGGGCATGGGACGTTTCATGCTATGGGTGCCATACAGTGCGTAACGCCGAAGATCTGCGTCGCTAAAGATGTCGCAATTCCACGAATTATGGAAAAGAAAAGTGCTACAAAAGTAGCTGAGATGGGAACGGTTCCGGTATTATCTTATAAAAATCATGCATGAGCGGGGTTGGAAACCATCCAAGTTGCTGACATCGACGATATGAATCCAATTTCACACGATATTGTACCGACCACGCCTGACCTACTGTGGCTGTACGGAAAGTGGTCTTGTTTTTATGGAATACCTGGATGGAATGGATTCATCAACTGCGCATTTACCAAATGTCACGCATACTGTGCTTCCCATTCATCAATGCTCCGCCATCGAATTATGACACCATTCTTACGTCACTTTCTACAGCGGTGAAGAAATGTCGATCAAGCGGTCAACAAATATGCTTCGTGACCTTCGACCAGCCTCTCTATTGGAAGGCACGTGATGTCGTTGCTGCTGCCGATTCATCGTTTGGATTTGATGACGTCCGCGTTCGTCTCGGTGGATTCCACCTGTTAATGTCCTACATGGGCTCTATTGGATACATAATGCAGGGAAGTGGGCTTGAACAGCTCTTTTACAAGATCTACGCCGAAAACAGTGTGCAACAAATCATGTCTGGACATGCCTATGCCAGAGCCTTTCGAGCACATTTTTTAACACACCTGGCATTAACGAAAATTGTGTTGGAAAACATTGAATTCACCGACGAAGAACGTAATCAGATGGACAATTTTGTGGACATTTTGAATCGACCCATCGTACTCAACGCACATGAAAACAGCGCGGTGCAAAGTGTAGCAGAAAAATTTTGCCTAGCATTGCTGTTGCTGGAAAATAGGGGGCCTACAGCGAAATTGTGGGTGCAGTATATTCGAATGGTCACTCTGTTGAAGCGCTTTATCGAAGCCGAGAGAATGGGTAATTGGGAGCTACACCTAGAAACCGTTCAACTGATGCTTCCTTTTTTCCACGCTAGTGGACACTATCTGTATGCCAAATCAGCGCACCTGTACGTCCAAGACATGCTGAAATTACGCGAAACAATGCCTGCTCATGAGTTCGAAAGATTCACCTCGGGATGTTTCACTATTCGGCGCAGCAACAAGTTCTGGACAGGCATTATGACGGATCAGACGATAGAGCAAGTGCTGATGCGAGCCTTCAAGGTAATTGGAGGACTGACGCTACGACATATCTCAAAAAGTTCTTTAGCATCGTGGATACTGAGTATGATCTGTTTGCACAATATTTGCGAATCAGTTGAACGTTTCGCAGGAATCTATTGTGCAACTAGCGACATTGACATGCGGCCAGCGCGTATCAAACGGGACAACCAAGACGTCGAAACATTAGATATGTGGCTTGCTGAGCACAATCCTTTCCCTATCACCGATCAGCTACATTCCATTGATACAGGCGTTGTTGGATCTGACATAAATTGCCACGAAGCTGAAAAAGTTGGAAGAGAGATGATGTCTTCAATAATCAACAAGAATTTCGGTTCCCTCACGTCAAAGAAAAAAGGAAAAGTACAGCCATTGGCTGTTATGAATTGCAGTATTACAATCCATTCAACGAAGGTACCAATTGATCCATTACTACTTTTTCAAAGGATTTGTATTCTGAAACACTCCGACGATGACATAAAAAGGTACCTCGAATTTGAGCTCGCTCCTTTCCCTCTTTCTTTGTTCACTCCCGAAGGGATGAGAAAAGGCACTAAGTCTACGCTGTATACCGAATTTGAGCCTTCACAAACGATTATCCAACCTGGACAGACAGTACTCTCCGTAATAGATAGCGGATATTTATTGCACAAAGTTGTTTGGGGTCGACTGTCAACGTTTCATCTCGTGTGTAAAAAGTACGTAACGTACGTACAAACCAACTTTCCCCATGACGTAAAAATCATCTTCGATGGCTATCCAAACGACACCAATTGTACGGGTACTAAAACAGCTGAAAGGATGAGACGTTCTAAAATTCACCAAACAGTCGAAATTATCTTCAAGGAGGACACAATCGTAAAAACAAGCCAGGAAAAATTCCTTGCCCACGATCGAAACAAAGACCGATTGATAACAATGCTCACTTCTTACTTCAGGGCAGCTGGAATTGTCGTGGAACAAGCGTTTGAAGACGCCGATACGCTTATCGTGACAACCGCTATTGAACATGCGGATGCATACGATTATGTCGAAATCGTAGGCGAAGATATCGACTTACTCATTTTACTCACCGGACTCGCCCACCAAAAAAGCAACGTTTTCTTCCACAAACCCGCTAAAGGAAAAACGCCAGCCTCTCGCTATTCTTCTGCTTCTCTGAGAAATCAGTCGATTGCCGAAGACATCTTTTTCTTACACGCTTTCAGTGGTTGCGACACTACGTCCGCACTATTCAACGTAGGGAAAAAGAAGTTCATCTCGGTATTGCTGAAGAATCCTCAACTTCGTTCATCGGCGCAGTTATTCAAGACCGAAGATATCCACCCTGAAGTGCTTGCGTCAGCAGGGGAACGTTTTTTGATAGCTGTTTACGGCGGGAACAAAAATGAGGCGTCCTTGAATTCCCTACGTTACAAACACTTTACGAAATCGGTTTCGAAGACCCGGTTCAATTTATCGACACTTCCACCGACGACAAACGCTGCTCGCGAACATACTTTCAGAGCGTATTTACAAGTGCAAACGTGGATGGGGATTTTCAAGGACCCCAAAGAATGGGGATGGAAGAAAACGCTAAACGGTCTGGAACCGGTCGTTAAGAAGGCAGATCCCGTACCATCCGAGCTCTTACAAATCCTGTCATGCCAATGCAAGACTGGATGCGGATCAGCTTGCGGATGCAGAAAATCCGGATTAAAATGCTGCTCCGTTTGCAAAAATTGTAACGGGAAATCATGTGAAAATGTAGAAAACATCACTGACGACGTCGAGCGTGATGACGCCAATGCTGATTTCGACGACGGTCCCACTGTGGTATACCTTGCCGATGAAGATCGCGAGGAACGCGACAACGACGACACGTCGAATAAATCGAGCAAGCACATCCAGCGCATCTCAACCACCTTCACCGAAGCGTTCCAGGATTGAAGTTCCTTTATCTTCTTAAAGATTTTAATGTAACATATTTTAAAAACTTATGTATATTATATTATTGTACTTCAACTTTTATATCATTTTGTAATT
>NW_017274912.1:0-3902 GCF_001594065.2 Cyphomyrmex costatus | reverse complement strand
TTCAGATTCAGATTCAGCTCGTCAAAATACATATAGACTGGTATGTCTGGTTAAAAGTACAGATCACTTTTGTTTTTTCGTGGGCCTGTGTAATCAGTTACTTTTCGTGGTAATATATTACAATTCATGGGCGCCCATGAGGGGGGGCAAGGGGGGGCATATGCCCCCCCCTGGATTTTTATATTTTAATTTTTGAATTTAGAATGATTTTATAATTGCCAACCAAATAATTTTTGTTTGTAATTTATAAATTAATTAAAAATAAAAATATACGTAAATATTTGTTTAAAAATAATATATACAGGGTATTAAAAATTTCAAACGTAACAGGTGGAATATCTCGCAAACAATACATTTTAGAAAAATGTTTCATGTACAAAAGTTGTAGGGTTTGGAGGGGGACAAAATAATGGTAAAATTAATTTTTTTTTAAATTCTACTTTTTAAGGTCACATGGAGGTCATCGCCATTTTTTAAATGAAATTATATAATTTGTTTACATATGAAGTATGATTCCTCTGATTATTCTGCATACAAAAGTATTAAGGTAGAATTATCGAAAAATCAATAGTTAACAAGATATTTTATAACAATGTAATATATAAAGACCGGATATATTAAATAATAACTAGAATATAAAAGCCTTTCACGGTCTAAGCTGGTTCTTCGTGCCAAATATTCTTAAGTGAGTTTATCTGCTTCGATATTTTATATATTATTCTGGCATCGAAACATTTTATATGCACGGAAACTGCTTCCTTTTTAAGAACGAGCGAACTCATTGATATTTTTTCTTCTGGAAGTCGATAGCGTTTTCTCTTTACGGAAACCTCGAGCTCGAAACAGTGCAAAGTGTCGAGAGCGATCGTCACTTGTTTCGTCACGTATATATAAATCGCTGCGCGTATACTTAGCACGAGACACTACCGTGTCCCTTGATTCGGGCTTGTGCTATTTTACATTAGACTTTCATACTACGTTTTTCATGCAATAAAAATAGTGGCACTCTATGAAACACAAAAGTGTATTTATATGTAAGTATACATAAGTTTATATTATTACCTGTAGACATTTACTTAGAATTTATATATGTTACAGTAAATGTGCTAATTCGGTGGATGTATGCACTTACTAGTCAATGTATATACCTATTAATTTGATAAGTAAATGTATTCTCAAGCAACGAAATTTAAACTTTTACCAGCAGAAGCATACATTATATATCTACTTGTATACACTTGCTGAATTTTACGCTTTTACTGTAACATATACATATATTCTTAGTTTTTGAGAGAAAAACTTATATACTGTAGAGTAATTCCTATTTGCAGATCAGAAATTATTATGGATATAAGAAAGTTTTTTCAAACAAAAAGGCCAGCAGCAAATAAAAGCGAATTACCATCACCCAAAAAACCTCATGGCTGTGACATGAAAAATGATGACAACAGAAGTGATAGACACAAATCACCGAATCAAAACATTATTGTCAAAGAAAAAGAAACCCGAGATACTTTTGTAGCGCCTTGTACAAGCCTTAAATCCGAGCATGTTACATCTGAATTGTCTGAATCTGATAAATTATTGCATGATATTGGTAACTACATTGAACTCAATAATATTTTAAGACTTAACGACGCAGAAAAATATGATTTGTTGACCAATCCTTGGAATCCTGATAAAACGTATAATTTCAAGAATGATTTAGGGGAAAACCAAAACAGATGTTTTCGTTTGGAATGGTTATACCAATATCCGTGGTTAGCATACTCCAAAAAACTAAAAGGTGCTTTATGCGTACATTGTATACTATTTAGACCTAATATAAAACGAGGAGTTCAGGGAGCATTTATCATTACAGCTTTCACTAAATATAAAGATTTTCACGATAGTGCTAAAAAACATTCTCAAACGGAATGGCATAAAGAAGCAATAATGAAATCAAAATTATTTAGTGATGTTATTACAAATAAGAAAAAATCAATAGATTTACAACTCAACGACGCAAATAACGAGTTAATTGTGAAAAACAGAGACAAACTGCGTTCAATAATATCGAGTATCGTTTTTTGTGGTACTCATGATCTAGCACTGCGCGGGAAACAGTCAGACTCAGGGAATTTCCAGGATCTATTGAAATTCAGAATTGAGGCAGGCGATAGTGTTTTGGAAGAACATTTTAAAACTTGTACAGTAAGAACAAAATACACTTCGCATCGAGTACAAAATGAATTGCTTAATATCTGTGGACTTGTCATACGTAAAAACATTATTGAAAAAATTAATAACGAAAACACCATTGCATTTTCACTGCTCGCGGATGAAACTGCAGATATTTCAGGAATCGAGCAGCTGTCGATAGGGGTCAGATTTGTAGAAAAGAATAATGATAGCGTTTCAACCAGGATATGCGAAGAGTTTCTCGGTTTTGTTCCTCTAGAGAAACTTAATGCAGAGCATATTGCATTAGAAATTCTCTCATTTTGCAAGAGAAATGATATAAATATGTCAAAATTAGTAGGTTTAGGCTTTGATGGATGTTCAACAATGGCTGGTACTGAAGGCGGCGTTCAAAGACTAATTCGAGATAAACACAATAAAGCATTATTTTTCCATTGTGCTTCTCATAGACTTAATCTCGTGGTGAATGATCTGAATATTGTGCGTGGCGTTCAAAATACTGTTGGCACCATAAAAGACGTAATCAAATTTTTTCGTGAAAGTACTCTTCGAAGAAATTTAATTTGTAACATTCCTATGTTATGTGAGACACGATGGTCTGCAAAATACAAGAGCATTAGAGTGTTTTCTGAAAATTTTATTGAAATTAAAAAGGTTCTCGATTCTTTACCCACAAACGCTGAGGTCAACCGTGCTACTAGAGCTCGAGCACAGCAACTGTCAAGTGCTACATCAGAAACTTCTTTTATAGTATGTATGCAAATTATTGCAAAATACTCTGCAATGCTTGAACCTGTGACTAATGCTCTTCAAGGTATTTCTGTGGATATGATTTCGGTTCAAAAGCATGTAAATATTTTACTAGATACATTCAGGAGACATAGAGAGTCTGATTTAGATAGCACTTTCGACATTATATTTAAAACTGCAACAGCAGTTGCTCAACATTTTGAAGTAAAATTTAAGATTCCAAGGATAGTTGGTAAACAAACATATCGTGCAAATTATGATGCCAAATCTGTTATGGATTATTACAAAAAGTCTATTTTCATACCTTATCTCGATTCTCTCTTAAGTTCATTAAATAACAGATTTTCTTCTCAAAATAATGCTGCGTTTTTGCTTTACAATTTGCATCCATATTATCTCAGAAAAAAGAATCAGAAAGAATTTATGGACACAATTAAAATAATTAATGACTTCTATCACATAGAAAACTTTAATGCAGAAGCTGAAATATGGTATAATTATTGGAATAATAATGATATCGTTATAACAGATGAGACATTAATACTCGACTTATTGCAACACTGCCAATTTTTTAAAGCAATAGCACAAGCAATAGAAATTTTAATTTGCCTTCCACCTACTACCTGCACAATTGAAAGATCATTTAGCACTTTGAGACGGGTAAAAACTTGGCTCAGATCTACGATGAGTGAAGATCGTTTGGATAGTCTATGCATGTTAAGCATCCATCGGGCATTTGTTTTTAATAATAAGGAAAGTTTTGTAGAGAGTGTATTAGACGTATTTTCAAAAAATTCAAGAAATTTGAAATTTGCTTTTTCTGAATAATTATTTTTCATTGTTTCATTTATACCAAATGAAGTATTTTATTTTTTAACCCTTAGTCCTTTGCACGTGAACAAAAATTTTGTGTGTGTGTGTGTGTGTGTGTGTGTGTGTGTGTGCGTGCGTGTGCGTGTGCGTGTGCGTGT
>NW_017274911.1:0-3870 GCF_001594065.2 Cyphomyrmex costatus | reverse complement strand
CTCTCTCTCTCTCTCTCTCTCTCTCTCTCTACAAAACACTTATTATTGTATGACAAGAAAAAAGAAAAAATACATTTTTATAACTCGTATATTATATCAAAAACTAAAAGAAAACACAAAAATATAAATAATATTACATACACTCTAAAAAATGGCTTAACACCATACAATGGCTATATATAATTCTCATTGTGAGGTGTTAAATTATAATAACATTAACATAGTACAGATTTAACATCATGGATCTTATGTCTACACTACCCCATTGTTGATTTAAACACCAGAGATTTTAAATGTTGATATAAAATTAATACCAACACAATGAGAATTATATAGACACTGTATGGGTGTTAAATCCACACTGACATTTTTTAGAGTGTACAATTCTTTAAGTAGAGGTATTAAATTTGTCATTTTCAAAATCAATTTCATCAAAAATAAAATAGATGTCTATAAGAAAAATTTTATTCTGCATTTTTTCAATTTATCTTTATATAATACATAAATCAGATTGTCGATTGTACTAATAATGGACTATGTAATATGGGTTGTGCAATTTATGCAATTTATTGCGGAATTGTCATGATTGATTATGTTAGATTAATAGGCTTACCGTGTGTCAACGAATTCAGGCTTTCTAAAAATATCGTGTAAGTCGAATCTTATGTACCGAGTAACACGGTTCCATTATCCATCAGAGATTGAACGAAACGGTCTATCCGCATCATTGATTTACTTTCACAGTAGACCGAATGCGGCATCCGTATCAAACATTATTCCTCATCCCGACTTTTCGCCCTCAAAAACTCTACGAGATTGACGGCTGAAAATTTCAATTCGTAAAGCAATACTAAATCACTGGATAGTTTCCTTTCAGAGAGACTCGTTCGACGAGGAACCGACAAAGGAGGAGAAGCGAATCATCAACAACATTCAACTTCCCCGTTTCGGCCTCGCCGTTAATATCGCTCATGGAAATGGCAGTGAGGACGTGGAGAAACAGGACAGCAGGACTGTCGTCGATAGTGTCATCGCGATACCGACGCTGGCCGTCGAACCTGTACTAATTCAACAGGACACCGAGAGGATGGTACCGGAAGCACCGTTGACTGATCGCGAGAAGAGATGCCTGGCAGTGCCGATCGGCGATCTGCACGACAAGAAGCGGAAACTGCTGCGAACACGCAGTACACCTAGCCGGCCGATGTGAGTGAGATCTTATGTCTTATGTTATACAATAGAGTCGTAAGCCGTAAAAAATTAATCAATTATGGGCTTTCTACAATAAGTCATTACTTGAGCTTTAACAATTTTTGATCTTGATTGAGAAGGCTCCAATGATTAAATTATGGAAAAATGCCAATGTAAACTAGATACAGATTGGTCGTGTGTCAAAAATTTGATATATTTAAGTGAAACAAAATTAACAAACTAGACATTTCGACACCAGTATTATATGAGCTTCAAGATGAGAAATTAATTGTCCATGATTAAATTAGAATATACATATATACAGTCGCTTATTCTCGTTCGATATATCATCGAATATTAAAATTTAAATGTCGTATTTAATCAACATGCTCTAAACACGTTCTAAACACGCCGTCATATGTCGTACCTACGGTAAACACGTCGCAATAACTGGCCATCGTTAATATGATATTATCTTAAATAATAGTTTGAGTATTTGATTAAATACGACATTTAAATTTTAAAATATTCGACGACATCAAACAAGAATAAGCGACTGTATATATGTATGTACTCTAATTTAATCACGGATAATTAATTTTCTCGTTAATTTCTTATTGAAGATAACGATACTGGTATCGAAATGACTGGTTTGTTAATTTTTGTTAACTCACAAATATATGGAATTTTACACACATACGACCAACTTGTACCTTGATTATATTGGCTTTGCATCCTTCTATGTCTTACGCTTTAAATCTAAAGCTATAAGAAATTGACCAATCGTAATCGATTATTCTTCTCACATTCGACTGTGATTGGTTAATTTTGTTATAATTTAAGACTTAAAACTTAGATAATAGTTCACAAATTAGTTCGGTCCGTTTTCCAAAAGATGATCGCCTCCAAAGACGAGTCATTTTTTCCAGATGAAATTCGAAAATTGCCTGAGAGATGGACAATACTTTAGTTAATTTGTTCATTCATTTTGTTTTGAAATAAATGCATTTTTTTTTTTGAACATATAAAACGGACCGAACTAATTTGTATACCTAATAGAAAGGCCGGCATTATAGATAATTATTTTTCTCAATTATTTTATTTTTTTCATTATAGTCAGTTATTTGGCTCCTACAATAAGCCATTATCTAAACTTTAAATCTTAAGCCATAAGAAATTAACCCAATCCCATTCCATTCGGCATTACAGCTCGGGGTGAGCTAGAGTCTTCATCAGTGGTTCCGTAATATCTTTTTATTTTATGGAGTAAGGTTGTTAGCCTCTAACCCTCCCTAGATGGTTTATGTAGAAGAAGAAGTTTATCGCTGGCGTCTGAACGGCACTGATGATCATAGATTTCTTAATCACCAGATGGTGCCAATTTTGGCTCCTTACACGCGAAAAATCGCGTAGGTGAGATTGAACTCGGATCTACAGATCGCGACCCGGCTAAAAATAATAATGGAATTGACGTCGAAATTATCAAATTGACGTCGATTCAACATCAATTCTATTATCATTTGGATGGGGAGTCAATCGCATCGAACGGTGAGCCACTCGACGCCTCATCACAGTTAAATATAAGAAGAATAATCAATTATAATTGATCAATTTCTTACGGCTTAAGACTTAAAGTTTAGACAATGGCTTATTGTAGAAAGTCTATTAATTTAACTGTGATTAATCAATTTCTTAAAAAATTTAGATACAGTTCAGAAAATAATTTTATTAGACTATATAAATGATTACATAGGAAATTAACACATAATAAACAGTGCTGCAAAAAATTTTGACATTAAAACAATTAGATTGTGCGTTCTATATAATTATTTTGATAATTCAACAAAACTATTTTTAGATTTGTATTTAGTTAAATTTTTAGATGCTTCAGAAAAATCGTTCTTTCTACGTAGTTACGCATAATAAATATATAATATAGCATTATGACTAACAATGGTATTGCCGGTGTTTTGAATTCTAAAATCACGATATATTTTGCTATTCTAGTTCGTCAATCATTACTTAACTTAAGATTCAGATAACGAAGATTTCATTATTTTAGGAATTATTCCCCTTAGGAACGAAAGCATTATATAAAATTACAGAAATAATGAAAGGATATAGCAAAAGCAAACAGCCGTGCAAAGAAATTGCTAAATGAAACCCGTCGATTTACAGTAATCAAGCTATCCTCGTATCTTAATCTATATTTAAAGCGTAAGGGGAGAGAGGGAGGATAAAAAGTTCGATTGGCCTACGATTTATGATATTGACGTCAAAAAAATAAAGTGGGGCGATGTAACGATGTTAGAGGGAGAAAAAGAGAGAAGGAGAAGGAGGAAGGAGTTGGTTGGTAACGGACTGGTACGACCGTGAATGTTCGCATTCACCCGCGGATCATGGTACGTCCTTCGATTGATACCTTCGCCAAACTTCAATCATCATATTCGATGTCATCCGCGATGCATGTATTGTTCCCACACTCACAGTTCAAAGAAGATACTCAGAAACTGATTTTTTAAATATCAAATATAATGTATAATACTTAAATAACACACAAATGTGTTAAATAACATACAAATTTTATAAAATATTTATAAAATTTGGGGGGGATTTTTCAAATAAGGTTGCGTTTCAAGTCCGACGATTGTTCGGCGCGCAAGTTGGGGGGGGGGGGGA
>NW_017274910.1:0-3851 GCF_001594065.2 Cyphomyrmex costatus | reverse complement strand
TCTCGATACGATGATTTTTGACGAAGTTATTCTATCTCAAAGTTTGCCTATTTTTGCAGGGTGATCCTTTAATTTTGTTGAGTAGTGTATTATTCATTTAAATGTTATAATTATTATATTATTTCAGGCAATACTGAATTAAACAAATGGTCTGTCTCTTCATTACGTCGCGCTGGTTTATGTGGAGATCACTTTAATTCAAGTTCCTTTAAGGGAGAAGACAAGAAGAAATTAAAACGAGATGCCGTTCCAGTCAAGTCCAATGGCTGTTCCGAAAAAGAATTGGAATCGACAAATGCATGTACAAAACAAAACATGGAAATTATAACACAAACATTGGTAGAAATAAGTGAGGAGAATACTAATAATGACGTAGAAATAGGACAATCATCTTCGCAGTATAATGTAATTACTCAGAATAAACAGTCTTTTAAAACTTACCGTTCAGCGAAATTAAATTTTGATATTTCGGAAGAAGAAGAAAATGTAATGGAATGGATTCATTTAGAACCACCGACAAATAAAATTAGTATGTATCACGAGGCGCCTATTAATGATATTATGACAGTAGACGTATGTAATAATGCAAATGAGAACAAAAAATGTGGAATGAAAGACATAGAAATAGAAAATATTCATTTAAAGCGTGAAATCGTCCGTTTGCGTAATACAATAAAAAATTTAAAAAATCGTTTACGTGCTCGAAAAGTATGTAGAAAAGTAACAAGTAAAAAGAGCAAAAAACAAAATATACTAAATTTGATGGAAAAGCAAAATTTGAATCTTGTTGCTCAAGCAATGATAATGTTGCAACTTCATTTACCAAAAACTCCATATACGCAAGAAGAAAAGAGTCTCTCACAGCAGTTATATTATTATTCAGCTTCAGCGTTGCGTCGCTTAAGACAAGCAGGTTGCATATTTCCTAGTGAACGAACTATTAGAAGATGGCATGAAGAATTCAAAATAATGCCAGGATTTTGCGATTTTATATTTTCTATGCTGCAGGAGAAAATCGAAAACCTACCTGTAGAAGAAAGAATATGTGCCTTGAAATGGGATGAAATGTATATAAAATCATATGAAGAATTTTCATGTTATTTAGATCAAATAGAAGGACTTGTTGATCTTGGGCCTTTAGGACGAAAAAATGAGAGGGCTAAATGTGTTTTTGTCTTTTGCTTAGATAGTATTAACGCGCATAATCCATGGCGTCAGCCATTGGCATATTTTCTTCCAGGAAAAGGAAGTATGAAGGCTGAGGAAATAATAATTTTACTAAAAGAATGTTTGGATAGACTGAGCAAAACAGGTGTCAATGTGCGAATTGTGACATGTAATCAAGGCTCATGTAATCAAAGTGCCTATAATCAGCTTGGTGTACGCCCAGATAAACCATATTTCATGTACAATGGAAAAAAATATTATGCATCGTTTGATTTTCCGCATTTGGTCAAGCGATTAGCGAGCTTGCTAAGGAAACACAAATATCTGTATTGTGATGGACAAGTAATAGCATCATATAGTGATTTTGAAATGACGTGGTCTGTAGATAATGCTGCAAAAGGAGGCTCAAATTTATTATCTCATATTACACCAGCACATCTTTATCCTAATACTTTTGAAGCAATGAACGTAAAAAGGGCTTTCCAATTATTTGGTAATAAGTTTGCAGCCGCAATGAAAACAGCAGGCTATGGAAAACAATTGCAAAGTAGTACATGGGAATCTACAGCTGATTTTATAGAACGCATGAATAATGTAATTGATGCTTGCAATTCGTACAGTTACAAGATGAAATTTGGTGGAAAACGATTGTTATCTAATAAATATCCTGACATTGAAAACCTATTAATGAATTTTGTCACATGGTGCTTAAGATGGTCAACGTCACCGGAAAAAAAATTAAATTTACCATGTTTAAAAGGATTTCCTTTAACTATACAAGCTCTTTTGGGAACATATAATGATTTAAAACTGCAAAATGAAACGTTTGAACTTGCTACAGGATCGTGTAATCAAGATTCTGTAGAACATTTATTTTCGAAATTAAGGCAACGTGGTGGATTTAATCCTAATCCTACCCCAAGAATGGTCCGACTTTCTCTAAGACATATATTATATACAGGGTATGTCTGTACAAGCGATAGAGGCAATGTTAATTGTCCAGAAGCCGAATGCCTTATTAATCCACCAACTAAATTCATTAAAGCAATAGAGAACTCAATGAGTGCAAATAATGTATCTGTACAACACGACATCGATCCTGAGGACGAATTATTTGCTAATGATGTGGACATTCTGGAAAAGTATGATAATATCGAATCTGATACAGATCAAGAAATGGAAAATGTATTGAGTAGTTACGATCAGAATGCTATTGCATTTTTTACTGGATATATAGCACGGAAAAGCATTGCAAAAAGTAATTGCGATAATTGTCGTGATATTATGATGAAGACGCCAATGGATGACGCAATAGAAAATGAGATATACATAGAGTATCGAGAATATTCAAATCCTGACAAAAATGCCCCTACAGTAACAAAATTAGTACGACCGACAACTTTTTTTGCAAAGATAGTCGGGAATCAATTACAGACATTTAATCGTGTCTGCGAACGCCATTGGGCATATACAGGAATTTTACAAAAAATAACGGATGAATGCAAACAAATAATGAATAAAATGCATCCAGAATGGTTAGACGAAGACAACTCGTGTTATAAACATCGACTGGAAGCATTGCAATATTTAATTCGTGTAAAATTATATTCTCGCACAAGATATAATAATCGTTCTCGAAAAAAAGCCAGTTTACCGTACAAAAAAGTTCAGAAATTGTTAAACAAATAAAATTTCGAGATATACTCTAAAATGTAATACACGTTTACCTTCTCTTTTTATATTTGACATTAAATCTTGAATATTATAGTCAATAATCAATAAGATTTAAATATAAAATATAAACATATAATAATAGAATTTCTCGATTAAATTCTTACAACTGTCTCGATGGTATAACAAAAAAAAAAATATCTCGATGGTCTAACAATAATTACATATTTCAGCTTCTAAATCGGCCCATCTTCAATTTTCTATCATTGTACACGTAAACCGCAATAGACGAGCGAGAAGATAAAATTATCCTTAACTTTTTGTAGTACTATACATGTGATACTTCTTGGAATAAAAAATATATAAATATGTAAACAAATATAAAATAATTATTACAATTCCTATTCCTTTCCTCTATTCATATTTTTATTCATATTTTTATTCTTATTTTGTTCTTATCTTCCACAAATATTAGTCAAAAGATATAAGCCTGAAAATCTTCCAGCATTCGTATATAGAACAATTATACAAGAACGTATATAGGGGTGAATAAGAAATAATGAAATTACAGTCAGGTCCTGCGCACAACGGAAGAAAGATTAAACAGAGCAATAAATATTAAATAGTAAAGAAATTAGAAATCGAGTTATACAAACGTACAATAAATACAAATAAAGTATAATGCATATGTAATACATTATATCTTATTTGTATTCATTTTTCAATCTATTTTGACATACGTTGACATAAAACGTTGAATCTCGTAAACTATATTAATCTTTTTATTATCGTACTTTATTAGTACTTTTATAAACAGAATAATAGGATGATAAAATCAGAGTTAGTAGATATAAAAAGGACACACGGTTCTCAGATATTTATTTACTTTATATTTGTTTCTGTACGTTATACAGGGTGTTTGACAAGTAATTAAAAATTTTGTCGCGTAGGGGTAGAATGGACTAAACTGAGAAGAAAAGTGCTCTACCATTTTACAATTTTTGCAATAGTTA
>NW_017274909.1:0-3832 GCF_001594065.2 Cyphomyrmex costatus | reverse complement strand
GTCGCTCTTTGTCGCTGGTCGTTTTCTCGTATTAGGCGAATAAGATGATTAACACGTCCAATACACTGTAAGCGGAACTCAGCATTTGAAGCGTTAAGAACGATAAAGGCCTAAGCGGCACTTTCAAAATTTTCAAGTTTCGTTATTTTTTTTATTTGTTTCATCCTTCTTTGTTAATCTGCCTGCAAATATCGCCATTCAATTGCTGAATAAAAATCAGTAAAATTCTTGTCTATGAACGTTTAAATCTATAATGATTATACAACTTATAAAAGCCTTGACTTTTTTTTTACAGAGTTATCTCGAACATAGCAGTTGATCTTTGATCAATCAAAACGTTCCCCCAAATTGTAAAAAGGAACATGATTGTTACCATGTGCATTCCACTAACTTTGGGGCACAAGAATTTGATTGATTATTTGAAATATTTTGCGGAAGAAAAGCAAAACATTCAAATATCCTATTTAAAAAAGTTCAGTTAAAAATTCCATTTATAAGAGAGACCGAGGCTAATTGTCACAAAAGATAAGTTGATATTATGTCCCGTTTATGTATTTATGACGAAAGAAATAATAGAAAAATTACCGTAAAATATTTTTTTTATAACATAGATACTTTTAACGTAGTTAACACTTTTTTTGTCCAAAACATTTTTCGATTTAACGCAGTATAACTGAGATATGTGAACCTTTAAAATAGAATACTCTGCATGTAACTAAATAAATAAATAAAATATATATGTATAGATAAACGCGCATCTCCACGACTTTAATAAATCTACAGATATATTAAAAACTTTCATTTTTTGTATATGAGCTTGATAGCCATTTTATATTGCACATCGTGTGACGCGTAAGGTATTTTTGATTCGAAAAACAAAGGGTCCACATGCGTATGCGTTAACCGCATTCAGACGCGTGTAAAGCAATCGAGACGAGCACTTACGGTGGCTACCGTTCGCGGCGCATGGTAATCAGGTGGCCGATTGATTAGCCGACAAAGTACCGCCGACAAATTAGAAGAATGCCATCTACGCGTCCCTGTTCCCCGCAGTTTATCGTACGTGTTACCACATATGCGTACACGCACGTGCTCCCACGTATCCTCGGGCCAGCATGTGTGCGGGCGTTATAGGACGTTTCACGAAAAACTGCCCGGAGATACATACCTTTGCAAAATATATATTACTAAATTATGATTATAACATGTAATCATAATAATAATATTAAAGTATACATATATATTTTTTCTGTAACATAATCTTCTTAGATACGTATTATATGTATATGTATATAGTTTTATTATATGTATTATATATGTATATATTTTTTTATCTATAAGAGAAATTGAAAATACTTATATAAAGTTAAAAAATGTTTTAAACATATAAAAAAATATTTAAAAAACTCCAACTTTCTTTTTGTAAAAAAAAGATTAGTTCGATATTTATTCTTTATATAACTCTCTTTAAATAATTATCCCTTATATTAGATTATCATATCTTTCAAAATCTTTCTTCTTAAATATGTGAATCATCTTGTACATGAAGGTCGCATACAAGTCAAATAAAAGAGAGAGAGATTATCTTGTAAGAAGTCTATCCTTGAAGCAGTCCAATCTCGGTCCGCTCGGTGCATCCGAATGCGTTGCCCTTTGAAGTGTACCGACAGCCACACACGTATCAGTCCCGTCGACATTCCATTTGTCTTTCGAAAAGAAAAATATCGTTATCCGCCCACTCTGTGCTTATGTCGTCGGAACAAGCGAGGGTGTAAGTGGATGACACGATCAGAGGGATCTATGTGACACTTCCGTAATTAAAATTCTATTTAGCAAGAGGAGAACTACAAAACGGAAATCGAGAAATTTTCATGAAGTTAAGACATCTCTTAATTTATCTTTTAACTATATATATATATATATATAGTTAAAAGATAAATTAAGAGATGTCTTAACTTCATGAAAATTTCTCGATTTCCGTTTTGTAGTTCTCCTCTTGCTAAATAGAATTTTAATTACGGAAGTGTCACATAGATCCCTCTGATCGTGTCATCCACTTACACCCTCGCTTGTTCCGACGACATAAGCACAGAGTGGGCGGATAACGATATTTTTCTTTTCGAAAGACAAATGGAATGTCGACGGGACTGATACGTGTGTGGCTGTCGGTACACTTCAAAGGGCAACGCATTCGGATGCACCGAGCGGACCGAGATTGGACTGCTTCAAGGATAGACTTCTTACAAGATAATCTCTCTCTCTTTTATTTGACTTGTATGCGACCTTCATGTACAAGATGATTCACATATTTAAGAAGAAAGATTTTGAAAGATATGATAATCTAATATAAGGGATAATTATTTAAAGAGAGTTATATAAAGAATAAATATCGAACTAATCTTTTTTTTACAAAAAGAAAGTTGGAGTTTTTTAAATATTTTTTTATATGTTTAAAACATTTTTTAACTTTATATAAGTATTTTCAATTTCTCTTATAGATAAAAAAATATATACATATATAATACATATAATAAAACTATATACATATACATATAATACGTATCTAAGAAGATTATGTTACAGAAAAAATATATATGTATACTTTAATATTATTATTATGATTACATGTTATAATCATAATTTAGTAATATATATTTTGCAAAGGTATGTATCTCCGGGCAGTTTTTCGTGAAACGTCCTATAACGCCCGCACACATGCTGGCCCGAGGATACGTGGGAGCACGTGCGTGTACGCATATGTGGTAACACGTACGATAAACTGCGGGGAACAGGGACGCGTAGATGGCATTCTTCTAATTTGTCGGCGGTACTTTGTCGGCTAATCAATCGGCCACCTGATTACCATGCGCCGCGAACGGTAGCCACCGTAAGTGCTCGTCTCGATTGCTTTACACGCGTCTGAATGCGGTTAACGCATACGCATGTGGACCCTTTGTTTTTCGAATCAAAAATACCTTACGCGTCACACGATGTGCAATATAAAATGGCTATCAAGCTCATATACAAAAAATGAAAGTTTTTAATATATCTGTAGATTTATTAAAGTCGTGGAGATGCGCGTTTATCTATACATATATATTTTATTTATTTATTTAGTTACATGCAGAGTATTCTATTTTAAAGGTTCACATATCTCAGTTATACTGCGTTAAATCGAAAAATGTTTTGGACAAAAAAAGTGTTAACTACGTTAAAAGTATCTATGTTATAAAAAAAATATTTTACGGTAATTTTTCTATTATTTCTTTCGTCATAAATACATAAACGGGACATAATATCAACTTATCTTTTGTGACAATTAGCCTCGGTCTCTCTTATAAATGGAATTTTTAACTGAACTTTTTTAAATAGGATATTTGAATGTTTTGCTTTTCTTCCGCAAAATATTTCAAATAATCAATCAAATTCTTGTGCCCCAAAGTTAGTGGAATGCACATGGTAACAATCATGTTCCTTTTTACAATTTGGGGGAACGTTTTGATTGATCAAAGATCAACTGCTATGTTCGAGATAACTCTGTAAAAAAAAAGTCAAGGCTTTTATAAGTTGTATAATCATTATAGATTTAAACGTTCATAGACAAGAATTTTACTGATTTTTATTCAGCAATTGAATGGCGATATTTGCAGGCAGATTAACAAAGAAGGATGAAACAAATAAAAAAAATAACGAAACTTGAAAATTTTGAAAGTGCCGCTTAGGCCTTTATCGTTCTTAACGCTTCAAATGCTGAGTTCCGCTTACAGTGTATTGGACGTGTTAATCATCTTATTCGCCTAATACGAGAAAACGACCAGCGACAAAGAGCGAC
>NW_017274908.1:0-3811 GCF_001594065.2 Cyphomyrmex costatus | reverse complement strand
CTTGTAACTGTAACTTCGTTACAAGTAACGAGTTACTTCCATTCCCTGATATATATATATATAATTAATAGATATTAATATTACATAGTATAAATTAAGAGTTTTTTGGTAATTGAAATGATTGCAACACTAATAATAACATTTTTATAACAAATAGTTAAAATAAAAGAAATTAGTAATATAATCATACGTGGCTATTATATTTTCGTCACGCGAGGTGTAGTTTTCGTAAAGCTTGACATAATCATTGACACAATCATTATGATATTCTAAATTAAATGACATCCAGTTGAGTTGTATTACGTATCCTGGTGGTGCTTGAATAGTCCAGATACACTCCTCGTTATCGAAATAACTTCCGTTTTCATGTGGGGACTGAATGACACCATTTGGCTCTTTCAGCAATCCGCCACATCCTTAATACGAATAATGGTATTAATGCTTACTTTATTATTTTTAAATCTCTATTTTTGCGCAAAAATTTAATCGCTCTATACATATAAGAATGAATTAATTATGTTCAAAAGTATATTAAACCTTATATTTATAATTTACCGCAGCGAAGAAATCTTACTTACTACGATTAATGGTTGTGTAGTTTACTTTGAAACCTCGACCATTAATGTTGCTGTCGGTGGTAAACTTTATGTACATGAAATTGTGCGTGGAATAGTAAGGAGTATCGGGCATGTTTTCCTCATCGCCGCATAATGTGGCGAGTTTCGTTGCGTTTTCATTATCACCATCAAAAATTTCAACGTAATCATAAAAACAGTTCTGATCTCTGCCTTCGATGTCCATATCTTCTATAGTTAACACGATTCCTTTGTCAGACGGTTGTATAATTTCGTAAATACATGTTCTTGAGTGATGATAAGGGTTCGGATAAAACGGCGATTTGATAATTCCGGTGTCTGCATGGAATTCGCCGCCGCATAAAGTTTCGTACGAAAGTGTGAAACCTTCCCCTTCGTAAGACCAATCGGATTTGAACACTATAACTAAACTGTTTGAATTTGACTTGATTGCTGGCGGCAAGTCCGCGCCGCAGTATCTACCGAGTAACTGAGAAAGTGTGTTAGGTCCATCGTAAACCTAAAAAAGTACAAAGATTAAAATTTCCTTTCTTTCTGTGAAACATTAGAATAATAAAAGGTTGGAAAATCACCTCGACAAAGTCAAACTGACAACTGGTGGAAGTTTCGAGATCAAATCTCAGCCATGATGCTCGGATTCGTTCACCTGCTGGCAACTGTATCTTCCATTCACATTCCATATTTGGCTGATATGACGATGAGTGACCTGGTGAATTGATTAGTCCAGTGGCACTGGTATAAATTCCACCACAACCAGGAGTACCTAAATATTGCAAATTATTTGAATCATATATTTAATATAATATAAATTTCGAATATGTAGCTCTAATTTGCTAAGCAATAATAAAAGAAAAATAGAAAGATAGATCAATAAAGGGCATATAATTATACAAAGAAATAGTATATAATTCATCATATCTCATTTGGACTTGAAGAATGCCACACCTCGTAATAATTTAATCTAATATGTAATTATATGCTCTTTATTGACCTATCTTCCTTTTATTATAGTTTAATATAACAATTTATATAAAATATTATAAAACTTCTAAACCAATTGTTTTAAATAAATAGTGTAATTAGTTGCTATATTATACTTATAAATCGTATAAACCAAGTGTTTCAGTAATATACCTTCAATTATCGAATAATGAATTTGAAATCCAGCATCTTGATTAGAACCGTCAGAATGGAAATGAACAATTGCTTCAGAACTCGGTGTAATCAAAGGCGGTGGACGAGTGTGATTGCAAAAAAGTCCTAAACGTTCTTCTTCTGCACCAGTAATCTATGTATATAATGTAGATATAGAATCAAAATTGATAATAAATACTGAAGCATAGATAATTAATTATTTTATAATTCAACAGATTTAGTAATATATACAAAATATATTGCATATATAAAATATTTATATAGGTCATAATTAACTCATAAAATATTTACTTCCACAAAGTCGTTGTCACAATTTTGCTCGAGCATCAGCTGACCAAAATGAAATTGAATTCTTTTTGAAGCAGCGACAATAATTGTCCAGAAACAATCTCTGTTTGGAGGGTATCTCCCAGGTGAACCTGGAGACGTAATTGTGCCGTAATTATTTTCTAAAACACCTCCACAAATAGGCTCGATGCTCTTCCAACGGAAAGTAAATCCGTCGTGAGATATACTGTTGTCCGAATGGAACCATAAATAAAGGGTATTGTGGGACGAGATGATTGTCCCGTTTTCATTAGGCAATGTCTGACCACAAAATCTATTGATCATATGACTACCAGCATTTCTACCATCGTGAATCTAAAAGTGTATACGTTTGTTATAAAGAGAATGATTTTCTTATTTTTATTATTCTCCTTATTTTCATCCTTATATTTTAAAATTCAAGAATATAGAAATTTGAACAGTATTAGAGATAGTATTAGAAAATATATTACAACGCTCCTTAATATGAATTTAAAAAATGCATAAATTTTTTAGACAAGAAGCTATGAAAATTAAAGTGTTGTATTATATACGCAAAATAATTTTAAAAGAATTTACAAAACTTATAGTTCTTACAAACTTTAGTGAAAAAATAAAATCCAAATGTTGTACTATATATAAAAATAGTTTTAAAAAAATTTACAAAATTTATAGTTCTTACAAACTTTAGTGAAAAAATAATTTTTTAATCGCTTTTTTTTAATATGCAAATCGCACCTGTAGAAAGTCAAATTTGCAATCTGTTGACTGCTCAAGATTAAAAGACGTAAAGGTGACGTTTAGAACCTTCGAGGGTTCCGTTATTAACACCCAAGCACAACTCAGTCCATGCTGGTAAGTGCTACCGCCTATGGGAAACTGAAGTGTTCCCATGGGATTCCGTAATACACCGCCACACGCTTGCCGTGGCGTTTCACATCTGATTCCTGTAAAGCTAGTTGTACACTGACACGTTGCTTGCCCATTTAAAACGGTACAAATTCCACTATTTCGACAAGGATTTGGTAAACACGGATCGATCGGTGTATTACATGTAGATCCTAAAAATTCATAAGAAACCCAGTGATATAGATAAGTATCGCATACACTGAAAGAAAAGCGTTTAGGATTTGGTGCTCCATTTTTACAATTATTACTATCATAATGTTAATAATACTAATTGCATTTGTATTTGTACCAAAAAGTATTGGTACCAAAAAGTAATTAGCACCGAAAATAAATATAAATTATAATCATGGTAGTTGCAGCATTTTTTCTTTCGATACGTGTAACTCTTATTGTTTTCAATATTAAGAATAAATTACAAATTCCGAAACAAACACTTTTATATTTAAACTTCAGTTTTAACTTAAAATTCATAATATCACGATTGTTGTGCAATCAAGCACGAATTTATTATATATTTTATTATTTGTCACGCGCATATGTGAGAAGTATAGTGTTACAATTTACACGAGATGGCTCATGAATCCATTTCCCGCCAAGTCTCTCATTTTCATTCCTAATACACATACCAGAGTATCCTGAGTTACATCTGCAAGTGAAGCCATTTGCACCGTTTGGCACGCATGTACCATGAACGCAGGGGTTGCTAGAACACGCTGTATTAAGTGATACATCAGCTAATTGGCAACCGTTTGGTCCCATTCCATTACCGACGTAATCCGGTGGGCAACGGCACAGCACGTAAGAACTTGTAAGCGATGGATTCTCGGTACAGGTAGCTAATGGAT
>NW_017274907.1:0-3774 GCF_001594065.2 Cyphomyrmex costatus | reverse complement strand
ATAATACATTACATATATGCCACAATTATATGCATCATTTTGAAGAGGTCTATCATTGCAAGTTATTTCGTGCCATAATTTATCACATTCGTGTTTATTTGTGTATAATAAGGAACTTTTCTTCAAATAATTTTTAAATGCTGTAACTGCTCGTTCTTTATCAGGACTCACTATAAATTTTGGATCTAAATGTAGAATAGTATGTTTATCAAAGTCAATTATTAAAAGATACCAATGTGATGCATATAAGTAAGGAAGTAACATTATTCCATTAATAGGATCTGTTATATTATACATACGCCATTGTGCGTTTTTAGATCTTTTATAGAAGTCTCCTATCATGTAGTATGTATAATTCGTAGAAACATATACAAAATTATGAGAAGTATTATTTAATGATGATATCGTAAAGCAATCAATAACTTTGCCATCAATCCAATTTTTATTTTTTAAGGTATAAAACTCTTCTCCATTAAGATTATATAAATCAGATCCTATTACTGGTGTATCTGTTAGCGATCCGTATTGCCCAATTGTTAGTGCAGGATCAGATGATTGCATGTAATAGTCGACATCTAAAAATAGTCCATTGGCAAGTGCATTTGCGTGAATCGAACTTTCACTTAAATTTAGTTCCGACATATCTAATATATTTGTACCTTTGCTTGACTTAGGCGTACTTGTATTTAATTTGTACTTTTTAGCTATGCGCTCTAACAAACGGCCTTCAAAATGGCTATACAAAGGCTTTCGTTTTCTTTGCCATGTTTCTTGCGTTGTTGCGTTATTTACATTATGTACATTACGACATCGAACATTACGTCTTTTGCGTTTTAAAGGAACATTTAATTGTAATTCTGCGCATATCTGTTTATTATAATTTTTCATTTTTTTAACGAAACGTCCGACTTTCAAATTTACTTCGCCATTTAATACATATTTTTTTATTATATTAAAGTAACTCTCAACAGTTGCATTGCTTAATCTAATTGTACCTGGTGTAACCATTTTCAGTAATAATGCCGACCACATGGGAACAAAAGGCATATAATGATTTGTAATATATTCGGCAATTGTTGGAGCATAATATATATTAATGTCTTCTACACTATTATTTTGAATTTTGTTTTTAAGTACATGTAATATAGAATTATATCTTTTAAAAAATGGTGAATTAGTAAAGATTCGACCTTCTAATTTATAATTTTCATCTAATATGTTTTCATTGCTTTCAATATCAGAGTCAACATCAATCATATTATCACATTTATATTTTGTCATGTACTTGTTGATATTAATAATTTTATCACGAGCTTCTGTAGAAGAAGATGTTAATAATATAATCATAAATTGTTCATAGCAGTAATCTAAATCATCTAAATTATCACAGTGAATCAATATACCCATGCATTCTAATATAAGACTTTTACTTTTTAAATATTTTGGAAACTTTTTATGTATAGTAGATGATACCCTTTTTTGAAAATGAGCGCAACAAGTATGTACAATAATCAAATTAGAACTTAAACTTTCTTTCTTATTTAAAGCAATGTAAACCTCTTCTAAATATTTTGATACCGTTGTCAGATTCCATTCATTCATTATAGCATTTATTAATGCCCAACTCCAGTCAACAACTATAACTGAAAATAATGGCCAAGTAAAATGTTTAGATTGTAAGAAATTGTGGAATGTTTTTAAGAATACGCTTATAGCAGTAATATTATGTACTGAAGAAATCATTTCAGCTATTGGAAGTACAGTATTATTTTTATTAATTACTATTGCATAATATAGAATGCGTTTGCATTTTATATCTTTCGGTTTCCGAACTACAGAACCAGTAGCATCAAAATAAACTATTATATCGTTCTTATCAAGTGCATTAACTTGTTCCTCTGTAAACATATGTACGTAAAATGGCAAACCTGTACTTTGTATATAAGGATCATTAGATTGTTGAAATAAATCAGATAAATCGCGTGAACAAAGGTATACATCATTATTATTATTTTCTTCAGATTTTGCTTTCTGATATGTGTTAAGCGTGCGTAATTCTTGAAAATATCCATCTTGAGCAAGCTCATGGTCTATGTTTTTCAATGTGTTTAATTGTAACATTCGAGCGGACATATGACGCATTTCCGACTTAGCTTTATCTCGCGCTTCACCTTTTAAAGTACAAAAAATAGGTGTACCTTCATGTAATATTTCAGTACATTTTGTACTAGAGACAAATATGTCAATAACAGCATTATCTATATTCGAAATATCAAATTTAAATTGTTGTACATGGCTGCTGTATCTGCATCTTGAATATGTTGCTAAATTGTTGGTATTACGCCGAATTCCGCCATAAAATTGTAATGGACACGGAAAATTCAATGCATCAACCATTTTATTTTGTATTTCGTCTCGTATCTTAGATTTATTTATGTTTTCATATTCATCAAAAATAACAGTTCGTTGAATATGGAATCGTCCTTGCAAAACACTAAATTTTTTTTGAACCGATAATTTTGAGTTTTGTTGATTAAATTTTATAGAATTATTACTACTATCGCTACTACTGTTACGAACATAATCATCGTTTATCAAATCGATTCCATATTCATCTTCTGTATTTGAAAAAATGGAACTATCACTACTGTCGCTATTACTGTTAGGAACATAATCATTATCATTTGTCAAATCGATTACATTTTCGTCTCTTTCTATGATATTTGAAAAATGTTTAAAATTATTATCAGAAGGTACTATATGTGTTTGTTATAATGTACGTCTTTGTGGTGTAACAGAAATATTACATAAAGTTTTATCTTCTATGAAATCGAGAGCTTTATTTGAATTTATATCCTCTTCCTCAGATACTACAGTCGACGCATTTTCCGTATTGCAAATGTCCAAAATATCTTCAGAATTGGAAATATTTTTCTTATGAAGCAAGGGCCGTATCTGTTCGTTATTATCAGATCGAGATTTTAATATATTCTGCACAATGTCTCGTATGCCTTGATCATTGTCATTCCATATTTTTTTATAAAATCTAAATTTCTTGCTATCAAATTTTTTGTTCTGCTTCTGAAATATCTGCGAAACGAATAAGTATATGATAGCAAGTATAACACGTGAACTTAGTAAGAAATATTACAAAAATTCAATACAAAATAATTTGGACTATAATTAATTATTAACAACAATAATTTAAAACAAATAAATACATAACTTGAAGAAAAAATTACATTTTAAAATATATTTTATTTTTAAATTTTAATTTTTAATTTCATATTCGGAAAATTGTATTTATAATTACCTTCAATTAAGAAAAAGTATTGTTGTTTTAAATAAGTAGGCACTATAGATGCTCTTTGCGCGCACTATTCAGTTTTTATTGTTTACTACACTTGCTCAAATACAATTAATACTACAATAATTAAAATATAATTACAATTACGTTGTCATTACTATACTTATTAACTCTTTGATACGCAGCCGTCAAAACATGCAATGACAGCTTTTCAAAATAAGCGCAAAGAGAGAACCAGTCAGCATCTCGAAAAAGCGATAACAAAAACAATTTCGATATTTAATATATTCTTTATATGTCCATTTTTTTAGAAAGAATTATCGTTTATCTTAAATTAATTCTATTAAATTTATCAAAGAATTAAACAAATTCAATAATGAAAAGATTGATTATCCACGGGAAAGGCAATTTTATCTATAATAACATAAAATTATAAATAGTAATATTGTTACACGAGAGAATAATAT
>NW_017274906.1:0-3734 GCF_001594065.2 Cyphomyrmex costatus | reverse complement strand
AGAGAGAGAGAGAGAGAGAGAGAGAGAGAGAGAGAGAGAGAGAGAGAGAGACATGGAGGAGGATTTGGTCGATGGGTGAGAGGTGCGCGATATTCCCCGTGCTCGGAGATACTTTCTCGGTTCACCTGGCGCTCGGATTTACAATATTCCGTTCAAAATTCATGCTACTACCTTCAATAAAGCCCTCCGTTCTGCGTCTCGTAAGCACGCGCGCGCGTGCACACATCTTCCATCGGTTTATATGGATAGAGGCTTCGGAGACCGACAGTGGAGCGTTCGTATATGATGTCGAGAGGATTGTCGGAAATACGACTCGTCGTCGTCGTTGGTTCCCGGAGTAGTTTCATTTCTTCGCCGCGGCATGTTCCGTCTCCACGAACACGTACATAACACGTCTCCGAAGGCGCAGATACGCGTTCCGCATGTCGTTGATATAGCACGCGCATGATAATTGAAAATCCCAAGGATGCGGACGCGCCGGTGTACCCTCGCGTGATTTAATGCTACTTTCCGCGACTACGCGCCGCGACGAGTCTCGGGGTGGTTTCCTTCTCCATCCCCTTCTGGGCGCGGTTTCGATAAGTTACGCAAGTCACTACTAACTGTTAAATAAGAGCCCCGCGCGTAGACGTAATAGCGCGATTAATGTTTCTTTCATGTATATACTTGGGTATTCCAAAAGGTTTCGCGACATTCTCAGATTTCTTCATATTAATCAATGTGAATACATTTCACTCTGATTTATGAGAATATACAGGTCGATATTATTTCACACGCAACAAAAGTGTATATTGGAACTTATGGCGCTTGACTTATTCAATGGTACAAACCGCCGATCGTTTTTACAATGCTTTATTATCACGAATTCAACGTTACGTGCGCAACCCGCTGCGGATTTGTAGGGATTACCATCAGATCAAAAGTGGCGAACAAATGTGAGAAACGCAATTCCACATATACCGCGACGCGTCGTGTTCGCCATTACGTGACTACAGTTTTCACCGACGTTCGATCCACGTTAGAGAAACACGTCGATAGACACGAAGAAAACGAGGCGTGGGAATAGAGAAGGATATGGTTTCTCGTCTGCTAAGACCGCGGTCGCACGTGCGTTTCAATGTGTGACGGCGAGCGAATCGGGGTTACCTGAGGTTGTAACTGGCTAAGGAAACGTGTCCGGTGTCGTAAGCACGGCCACGCAACAGAAGCTTGCACGTCGTGGACTTAGGTTTGCCTCTGGTATCATGGTGGCCGGCCCGGACCTTCTCGCCGCTTACCTCGAGGTCGCAGCTGCTGGTCACGGTACCTTGGTCTTTACGGTGGTCATGGAGATCGCGGTTGTTGTAGTTATTGGACTTCATCAAGTCAACTGAAACATTAGAGAACTATTATAAGCTTCGATAATAGCTTATTGTGCCGTGATATATACGAAGTTGGGAGTTGTCTGAACGGGAACAAATATGAAGCAGATTATAAAATACGAGTACACTTAAAAAAGTAATAACTGTCAAATGTATTAATAGTAACCATTTGGTAATTAGAAAAATAAGATAATATTTAAAAAAGTAAAATCGACTTAGTTGATTTTGATTATATTTTGTGCTTAACTGAACATTTGAAATTGAAAATATTCACCGAAGCTTTAATGATCTATCTAGACTTTATTATTATTATTATTGGATTATTTTGTAATGTAGTCTAAATTATTATTTTAAATTTTCTATAATTTTTTTGTTAAAGTTTAGTAGAAATAGATTGATCGATGCTATAATCTACGCTAGAGATGCGCAAGATTGCTTTCTCTTATTACTTACGAGTTCTGTTTGTGCTGTCAGTAGCGATCGTCGTTGGAGCTTCCGTTGTCACTTCAATAAAACTCAGCGTCGCGACGAAGCCATTATAATCGAAGGGTGATACTTCGGGACCAGTTCTATAAAACGAATATCTCAGAAGATGTAAGATACTTGTAAGACATCTAAACCGATTGAGAACTCGAAACCGATCGGTCTCGTTTGTTCTTCCGATAAAGAGATGCGATTCCTCACCTGAATTCGACGAGGAGTTCTTGACCTTCGTATACCAGCGTCGTCTTCTCCTTACCGCAGAGCATCTTCAACAACGGACTCGACGTGGTTGGACCAGAGTAGACGGCGATATAGTCGCTGGTGCAGTGGCTGCAATGAGAATAGAAGTACTTCCGTATAAGATATAACTATATGCATCTGGGGCGGTTCAAGGACTTCCGTACTTCCTTCGTCTTTCGCACCGGAATAAACGCCGGTATAAGCGAAAGGCGGTGGATGGGGAAGATGGAGCGGATAGGGCGTAGGGTAAGAGACTATCGAAAACGGTCGAGAATCGTGTACCGATTTATTAGGGAGTTCACGAGGATGAACTCAATTCGGAGGGGTAGGTTCGTGAAAGTTTCGCCATTAAGAAAATATCCAATATTACCGGCAAGGCAGAAGCGGCTGTGCCGAATTACCGCGATGGGATGGCGTGATTTATTTTACGAGGGAACTTCATCGCCGTACGCTTTGCAGGCACGATCCCTCACAGCTGGGATCACGAAAATGCGATTTTAATAATGTGGCCAATTAGGGGTCATCGCGTGGCTTTACGGAGAAGATTGCCCGTGCCTCCGGATTACCGTGTAGACGAGCGGTGATTAAAAGCGGTCCCCTCGCAATTATCGTCGACAGTATTATACGACGTGGCCTGTTATTGACAAATAATCAGCGTAAAAATGATTGCTGGCCTGCTATTAAAAGACTTTAGACATCACCTAATATTTGTAGACGAAATCTTTTTTCGTCTCAATATATTATAGATGAATTACAAATTTGGTTATATATAATCACTATTCGATTTTTCGTATGGCAATATTTATATTGTATAAAAAATTTATTAATAAAAGAATTAGAAAACTTTAGTAAAATTAAATCTTTGTTTTTATTGTAATTTTTATGTTTAAGAGCTGTACTTAATATTCTTCGAGAGATTGTAAGAGAAAGATAGTCCTTTAAAATTTGAATACAGATGCAAATGAATTTCATGCTGAATATTAATCAGAATATAGTTCTTGGTTCATCATCGTTATTATTACAAGTCTGTGCAGCGAGAGCGACAATGTAAAATATTCGATAGTGATATTCGCCAAGATTCTGAAGTAGCCGTTCTAAACACGTAACAGGTGCTTCAGAAACTTTTCTCATAATTCTAATTAATTATCTCAAAGTACGAGCGTGAAGAAATTAATGGGAAAACTTCGTTGCTCACGGTTCGATTTTGCCGGCTGAATTTTGCAGTTAAAATGAAATTCCATACCTCAAAGTCTCGTGATCTCATCTCAGATACACTATCCCGAGCTGTGTTGACCTTTCCTTCCTACCCAAGATGCACGATGCTTAACGTTAATCATGTGCAACATGGATCAATTGATATATTATATATGTTACACGCGATTAGTTCATCAATCTCGATCTAATAACCATTGCATCGTGATCTCTTTGCTATTTCGATCCATCATTACCAGATGTTTCGTTCAAATTTATTACAGATTTGTTTCATTAAATATGTATGTTTAGTCGATGTGTACTAATCAGTAGATTTTTTAAATAATTTTTCCGCAACTTAATTTACAGAATCCAGTTACAGCTGCAATTTCTCGCAGCGGTTTAAAACAGGATTATTTTGTTTTTCTTCTCTTCCTCTCTCTCTCTCTCTCTCTCTCT
>NW_017274905.1:0-3703 GCF_001594065.2 Cyphomyrmex costatus | reverse complement strand
TCGAGGTTCCTGTGGTCACGCGCTCAGCTTAAATAAATTCGAGCAGACCACAGGTTCACAACATTTTCTGGTGACAGCGGTGGGATTCGTCAAATCCCTGGAGGGATAAAACGAGGATAAAACTAAATAAATTCTGGTAAAATATTAACGGATATCATATGCAGCTATATCCGCAACGAAAGGTACGATAAGTAGAAAATCGTAGAATTACTTTCTATAATATAAATTGTTACATACACATAATACCGTAATGCCTTTAAATAACGAAGTAGCGAATAGAAATCATTTTCGTACGACCTCTCTTTCAAACTGTATAATATCAGTGTATTAACGAAAATCATCATAACCAACAGATCTGTACTAACTGCTTCGCTAACTATATACCAAGATCCAATAACCGCTTTTGGACTCGCGTAATCCAACACTATTTCGTATTAGGAGAAGCTTATGATAACACTAAGTGTAACATCTGCCGCGTGCTATTAACAGAACAATCTCCATCGACCCGTGGAAATTGCAATTGGTGTCTACACCAACATCAAAGACACATATTCGGAGATAGAAGACACCTCTGGAATCAGAATAATACTGTAGTCGTACATCAATACGAACTTCGAATACCAATGGGCCTAGAAGGCGTAACGCGTGTAATTTCCGTTTCTGATTAAATCCAAAATGCCTTTAGGTAACCCGATCAATTTTGAACATATATTGCAAGACGACAACGCGCTTCCTTTTGTTACGTGTCTAGCCCGATGTGTTGTCTCTTTAGCCTTCGAAAACCGATATGGTCAGCGATTGTGCTACGATTGTTTTGATAGATACATTCCGACAGTTAGCTATCATTTATTTACTAAAGTAGTAGAGCATTTCGTCGTACTTGGCGACGGTTTCGTAGACGACGAATATGCCATATGTTCAGTCATACTATCAATATCTTCCCCAGCAGCTTGTGGACTTTGCAACTGGTGCGTGGAACAAACTCTCACTAACTCACTCGGCGGGAACGAAGAATTCCCTAATGATAGAAGCACAGTCGTAATACAACAATACGAGATTCGAGTCCCGGCAGATTCAGACTTAGCAACAATGTTAAACGCAATCAGAGAATAACCTTATAATAAATATTAAGTATAGGTATACGATAATAAAAATGGATAAGAAAACAGATAAAGTCAATACTAGGAGCCAAAGCAAGGCTCAAGCGGAAGCAGCCGCAGCTGCGGAACAATGTGAAGGACTCGCCAGTAATTTAGAAACGCGAGAATATGAACTAGAAAGGATAGAACAGGTAATACGCGGTAAAGAACAAACTAAAAATTTATGAAACCGCCTTACGCGAAGAAATGGAGAGAATAGAGGCCTCGCGCCGCCAATTAGAAAAAGACCGTGAACAATTTGACCGCGAATCAGCACGGCGTGAACTAGAGTTAGGAAATCGCGAACGTGACGCGACTATGCTCCACCCACGACAAGATCTATTAGACATAAATCCAACTTCCCAATACAAGGATGAATATACTCCTCAAACGCTCCTACGGGATACTAAGCGATTCGATGATAGCCCTAAAATTAAGATTTCTTTTCGAGAAGTAACGGAGTCAGTACCGTATTATGATGGTTATAACATTCCGCTATCTCGATTCATTCGTGCTTGCCGACGTGCTAAAGAAATTATACCGCTGAACGCAGAACGAGACCTAACTAAACTTTTGATAAATAAATTAGGGCATAGAGCATACTAGACGGTCGAGGATGAGCCATGCGAATCAATTTCCGACCTAATAGACCTGCTCACGGGAGCATTCGGCTCACCGAAAACTATTGACCAATATCGCGGAGAGCTCAGTACAATATTTTTGAAACCGCAAGAGCACGTAGTCGATTATATTTCGCGAGTAAAAGATTTGCGTACCGCGATAATCGACATGGAGAGACGTGAGAAACGGTATGTAGATCCATATTTTATGAGTCAGATTGATGACCTCACCACTAGATCATTTGTAGACGGCCTCCCTTTTGAATACCGTATTCAGATGGGACCAGAGGCGCGCATTAGTCATACCGAAGCATTCGCCGCCGCTAAGAAGATAGCAAAGCGCCGCGAACTAGACAAACAACGCGAAACAGAAAGGCATGATATCCGATACCGATCGGATCGCGAAAGAATTCACGAACGAGATCCTCGGCAACTAACAAATACCAGACGTTCAAAAACGCCATTGGCTTATCAAAGCATGCCGCGATCGACTCATCAAGACGTCGCCGCGCGACAAATAAATACGCAGAATTCCTCACCACCCGCGGCGAGACCAAATAACAATAATATGCATGAGTCATATCAAACCCGTCGTGACACACAACGACCGGCACCGACAAAGCAGTGCCACTACTGTAAGAGATTAGGCCATGACATCAGCGAGTGTAGAAGGCGTGAGTTTAATAATAGTAATAATAATAATAAATTCCAACGCGAAGGACAGGGAAACTTCCCGCGCCCATCGGAGAGCAGAGACGCGGCCCCGGTGGACAATTCAAAGAAATCGCGTCCAATGAAAACAATCAATGTCGAAGAGAAGATAACCGGCAACGCAACATCGAATAACTTCATTAAACCCAGACGAGTTCATACAATCGCCTACTATACTGGTATCGGCAACCGGACTTCAAAAGCCTATTAGCTTCATGATAGATACCGGAGCATCACCTAATGTACTGAAACATAGGAATTTAAATCCAGAAATTCGAATTAATAGAGACGATACGTTATTTTTGATTGGAATTACTAACGGTAAAATCGACACCCTAGGGTCAGTCGAGTTGCTGATTAGTGGGCATCCGGTGAAATTTTACATAGTTCCTGACGACTTCCCTATACTACAGGAAGGACTCTTAGAGTCTGCCTTCTTGCGGGGAGTATCGACGATTAGCTTAGAAAATAATCTTTTAGAATGGAGGGGTAACAGATTCTCATTTGTGACCAGTGAGTCACTAACTATTCCAGCGCGATCGCGAATTGTTTCTTACCTTAGGGTCAAGAATACACATCTAAGATACGGTTATGTCCCGCCACTTAGTGTACGAGGGCATACTCATAGGAAATGCGGTAGTTTCTAATCATAAAGGTAAAGCGTATATACAAATGATTAACACTACAGGAGAAGATAAGAAGATTTTAGTGCCTTACGTACAACTACAAGAGATAGAGTCACTTTCTAGGAAGGGACCAAAGAGTTTAAAGGGAGAATCGTGTCGCAAATCTTTAGCAGACCGCGACGCGCCAGTTAATTCAGTCACAATCTCAAGTCGAGAAGAGAGACTAATTCAAGTTCAGGAGTCATTACGTTTAGAGAATCTAAACGAGGAGGAATCGAGGCACTTAAAACAATTGATAGAAAGGAACGTAGATCTATTTCAGTTACCGCACGAGAATCTAAGCTATACAAATGCAATTCAACATAAGATCGTAACTTCGGACGATCGACCAGTAAATACAAAACAGTATCGTTTTCCGCCAATTCATAAGGAGGATTTTAATCGGCAAGTAGGAGATATGTTAAGTAAGAATATTATTAAAGAGTCTACATCGCCATACAATTCACCGCTTTGGATCGTACCAAAGAAGGCCGACTCCAAAGGGAACAAACGGTGGAGGCTAGTGATCGATTTTAGAGCCTTAAACGAAAAGACCCTCGGAGACGCG
>NW_017274904.1:0-3702 GCF_001594065.2 Cyphomyrmex costatus | reverse complement strand
TTAATAATTAAATATATATATAATATTTGTTATGTGGCTTAGAGAATATAAAATGAAATCAAAACAAAGAGCATACAGCTCTAGTTATAATGAGCGAATGTCCTTTATTAAAAAAATATACGTTAAATTTGTCTATCATCGCATATTCACGTCTATTAAATTTTAGTAACTTTATGCATAGTGTTATTACAATATAATAACGTCGTATACGCACAGAGTTATACTGATATAAATAGCATATATAATAAAATATTAATTATTAATTAATTAGCAATTTTTTTATGTAAAGAGAACAGCGTGAACGGATAATCTCTGTTTCCTATCTCTCTTAAAACAAGTACGAATACAAGCATCTTTATGATCCGTATTCATAATCAGACCTTATATTTAAGGCGTCCTTAAATTTATCTTTAGATGCTCACAGTAGCTAATAAAATAATTCGTAGAGCATTTGAAGATAAACTTAAGGAAGCCTTAAATATAATGCCTGACTATGAATAGAGGTATATATATTTCTCTTTTTCCTTTATTCCTTTACCATCGTTACAAGTCGGCCCGGTAAAACTCGTCATGTCGCAGTCGCATGTGTAGCTATTCCACTGTTGCACGCATGTTCCATGATTGGCACAGAGATCATGAGTGCACTTCTTGCCCGGATGTATGTTGGTGTAAATGTCGCATCCGGATGTGACGAGGGAACTTGGCACAACGGCATCGGTAATGAGGTCGGTACTTTCCCCACTGAGATCCAACGACGCCAGACACCCCTCGAATCCGTGACGGCTGAGAATCTGCTTTGGTAATTGACCATATTGCGCCTTCTCCACTCCACCTGAAATGAAGAAACGAGACGTCAAATCTTTTTTACGTAACTTTTTATTTTTTAAAAAAGATATCCTCTCCTTTTTTATTAATTCAGCTGTTCAAATTTACTCTAAATGATCTTATATCGTTTCGGTTTATATATGTATATGATTAAAAAACCCTCCGAAATATTAAAAATTTACAGAGAAAGGATCTTACGTTAACAAATAAAGTCATCAAAAATGTCAGAAGAAAAAATTTTTTAATAAAATATTAATAAGAAAATTAATTACTTTTGAGTTGAAAATAAATCCAAATAGATCAGCAAGATTAAATATATCTATGCTGGTTGTGATTAACGTTTTTTTTTTATATAGTATCATTATTAATTATTAAATCACAACATATAAAACAGATATTTAAAATGTTTACATATCTGATTGCATAAGTCGCGACACATAAAGCTTGTCGCAAGATGAAATTGCGAAAACGTAGACGGGATGTCACGCTTGACATAAAATATCGAAACCGAAATTCAGTAGTTGAATCAAAATCATCTATCTCACAAATTCTCGCAGCCTTGCGCGATATCCGCAGGCCTCTCGACAATCGTGGATATCGCGGGTGTTCGACGAACCGAGACGACCACACGTCCGGTCGATCTCGCCGCCATAAATCCTGCGGGATCGCCGCCAGTCGAAAATTATTTCGACAGTCACACATTATACCCCGTATGACCGCGTGTGCAGTAACTTCGAAATGCAACCGCTTGGCCAATCAGCTCGTATGCAGTGTGAAAATCTCTCACTCAAAATGCTATGTACTAAATATACGTGCTATATGTACTAAAGAGGAACTTTACGGACAAAATGAAATATGTAATACCGCAGTATCCTTTTCCTTTCTATTGTGAGATATATTCTCTCTAATACGTAAAAATAGATACAATAAATCTCAATAATAAACTTTTAATTAAACAGTATAATAAGATAAAGAATCAGAGATGAGCAAGAAATAAAAGTTTGAATAAAAACATTTGATTGTAAGCTTAACATGTCAATTCGACAGTGAGAAATTTCAACTGAACAAAATCTTCGTCATCGTGATTACGTAGACTTAAATTTTTAACTGACTATATCGAATTATGTAAAAGTTACTAGAGATATCTTGATGCAATATGATTTTGATAATTAAATTCAATCAGAGTAAAATTTTGATCGTAATTTTTGCGTCGAACTGATCTCGCGAATGCGTGATCGCGGTTTGGCAATCACTATTGAAGAATAATTGATGACTGATTTGCCAATTTATGCCAACCCGACGGTGAGATCAATAGATTTATTAATGAATTAAGCAACGAGAACGGTATGATATGGATCTAATTAATGGTGATTCATAGCGCGCTACGCTGATACCGTAACTGAATTTCGGATCATTAGTCCAGACATATAGAGACCTATCCTATCCACGCTAAAAATTAGAAATGCAAAAATATCTAAACGCTTTTTTGTCAGTCGGTATTACCATTATTTATGCAAAATTATAATTTATTGACATTTTGAAAAAATTAAACTGTATTATCTATTGTCAAGAAATCGTAAGCTTATCGTAGTCTGACATTGTTTCTCATAAATACCGCGGGTAACAAAACAAGACTTTTAAATTATAATTTAGTCGCAACCTGCGACTTGTAAATTTTTTGCTCGGATTTGTAACCAAAAATATAAAGTCATATTTTCTGTTTTACGCAAATGAAAAAGATATTATGTGAGCCACAAAATGTTATATATTTTTGAAAATGGCTCTTTGAAAATCCTTAAAAAAATTGCGCATCATTTTTCTAGATAATAAAATAGTTCCATATAGATATCTATTACAAAGATAAAATCGAATAATTCTTCATATAAATTATACTTATGTTATTATTTAAAAAGTTATACGCTTATACAACGCGGTAATTGCGTGACATTTCTCTTTTCTTCTCTGTAGCCTTCAAATTAATTGTGCAATTACATTAGGAGAGCAAAAAAATTTCAATGATAAATAATTCCTGTATTGCGTCATATAGAACGACAATAAAAATCTAAACAATTGAAATGTCACATTAACGTTACATAGAGAGAAATTGCATTATAATCAAATTACTCAAAATTATATTTCTCTAAATAATTAATAAAATGATCAATTAGCTTTTTTTATCAATTCTCGAAAATTTATGATGAAATGACAATTATATAGTCAAAGCTAGTATTAAAGATGACTCAGTATACTTTAAAAATCTACGCCGATAATCGACATATAAGTTTTTAAAATAAATAGAAGTTCCTGGTATGATTGGACGGCAATACATGTCATAATGGAAGAGAAGGAGGTATGGAAAAATTATAAAAATAAAAAAATAAAATTTTCAGCATTTCCTTACAAAAGTTTAATACTAGAAAGTAATGATTAATTACTTATTTTGTGAATATTAAAATCATTGTTGTTTAGTTTAACTTTTAATACTCGAATAAGTAATTTTTAGTAATAAATTGGATTTCCGTAACGCGATTTATACGTAAGTATATTTTTTGAACTAAAAAGGGTTCCAATAATTTACATCTTCACGATATAAGTATGTATGTCAAGGCAAACATTATCTATCGAAAGCATGCCCATTGTAAATAATTGTTCAGAATAAGGTTACCTTATCAAACATGGAACGACTGCATAAAATGGTATGAATGTATTCGTAATATTTTGGAACTCGTAATGCAGTTGTATATATCTAAGTAATATTAAAACAATATTTTACAAATATTTATTATTTTCCGTTTCCCACCGATAATTTCGATTATAGTTTTTATTAATATCTTAATATATATCTTTTAGGCCGGTATTCATAGTCAGTTCTTATTT
>NW_017274903.1:0-3693 GCF_001594065.2 Cyphomyrmex costatus | reverse complement strand
CGAGGTAAGATATCTCATAATTAATTATTTAAGTAATTTCATGATTTTTATATTAAATAAAATAATACAATACCTTAATTTATACATATCGTATATAAAATTGCAGTCTCCAGCAGGCAGCTGTCGGCGTAAAATTTAAAAAAGCTCGAGAAAGCATGAAGAAATATCACCAAGCTAGCCAGGGTCCGCTGCGGACTGGCATGAATCTGAAGACCCTGGAGGATCTGGGCGAGTATGTAACATCACAACAGTTACCAGAGTCGATTCTGAAGACTTCAGCTGGACCAAGTCTGGTTGCGCTGAAGTACTCAGCACCGACCGGACACACTGTTGTGATGTTTCATAACGATGCCCACTCAGCAGCCATGTTGGCCTCCAGCGACTGGCTATTTGTCGATGGTACTTTTGACACCATCCCGCAGTTGAAGGTCTACAACAAATGCTCACGTTCATGGCTGTCAAAGGTAAAAAGGTATCTTACAACTTATTTTATTCCATATTATATTAACGTAGTGTAATATGTAATCCGATATTTAAAAAATACATTTCAGATCATACCCTTTGCATGGATGATGCTAGGGACGAAGCTGCAAGAGGTATACGAAGGAGCGATAAGATTCTTCTTCGCCCAGGTTGCACCGCAATTCGTCCCTAGGCATGTTATGGGCGACTACGAATTGGGCATGAGGGGGGCCCTCCAAGCTCTGTGGCCATCAGCTAATTTCCATGGCTGCTTCTTCCATTATTATCAAGTAAGTATAATTGTTTTCATCCATCTTTCGTGCTTAACTTTATTTCTTGTTTCGTTCTAGGCACTGAGGAAGCAGGCCATTGGAAAAAAACATAGGCTGAAGGATCTAATAGATCACGAGGATGGCCATAGGAGGATCCTCCATAAATTTATGGCACTCGCCCTACTACCCCCAACCAGGATTGAAGAAGGGCTACGCGTGCTGGTGTCAGCGATGACAGATGATGTAGGATCCCACTGGAGTACATTCGTGGAATACTACGAGAGGCAGTAGATCCGCACTGTTAAACCTGCTCACTTCAGCGTTTTCAAATTGGACCACCGTACGAACAATGCGTTGGAGTCGTATCACAAGACTCTCAGCGTAATTGTTAGGTCGGGACCTACGGTGGACAATTTTATAGGTAAATTGAATAGTCATTTTATTGTATTCAGCATAAACATTAACTCACCCGTCTATTGCAGAAAAGCTGAAGAACCAGGTGTTTGCAAACGCACACCAGCTGCGCTTGCAGCAAGACAAGAGTTCGGAGAAGAAACATTTGCGGCCTCTGTATAGGGCTAAGGAGGAGTCCATTCGGTTGCTGTGGGATGCTTCCAGGAGCGAAGCTTCTACGGGAGATCTCCTTGACATGGCAACTCAGTTAATTGCGGTTGACTGGTCTAAGCTTGAGGGTAAGTTGGAAACGTTTATTCGTCCGTGACAGTACTACGATTAAATGTATGTATGTAACTAATCATTTTCTCAGCATTCACAGATCAACTGGAGGACTTGTCTTCTTCGATGGCACCTGTGGATTCTTCCCCGGACGTCTGCTCCGTTGCTGGCCCTTCTTCATCCAATGGGTTCTCGACGTATTAAGTCTTTGACGACGTATTATGTCTTTGAGGAGCATTCTTATTGCAAAGGTAAAAACGAATAACTGTAATATTTCAGTAAACGGAAATTGATTAAAGGGGGAAATACACTGTCAAGAAATGAATTAAATTAGATAAAGGAATTAACTTATTGGATTATACTTGGCAATCACTTTTAATCCATTTTCGTTTACTGTGATCTATATAATCTATAAAATTTATAAATTGCACATTTTGCGTATTTAACACGTTTGTGTTTGCGTGTTTATTTACAGTGGCTAGCGCAGCAGCGTCGCCCAGTCCCAGTGTTCCCAGACGCCTGACTGCTGATGCTGAAATAGTTTTTCAGTAACCCCCCTCCCAATTCCATTGTATATATTTTATAAAAGTTATTAAATATTTTATAACAGTTGTACGAATGCTATATAAATAATTTTTCGATATCACGAATGATATATTTCCCAATCAACCACAAATTTTTTTCATCATTTTTGTCATAGTCGATGACTCTTTAAAATTTATTTATTTATTATTTATTTATTTTTACGGAGAAAAGTACATTTTGCACAATTTAATTATTATTATTATAAACAGTTGAAGAGAAAAATTTATGAAAAACGTAACCTGATTTACACTTCTCAATATTTTCCGATTACGATGCTGTAGAAACCTTTCTAAAAATGTAAATGTAGTCACTTGAAATAGTTGCCAGTAGGTACAATTGATTACAATTCATACGTAAATAAATGTTAAGTATAAAATTAGTTGCGAGTAGCTACATTCATTAAAATTTGCCCGTAAATAACATTTAAGATTCAAATTAGCTTGCGTCCCCAAAAATTAATTAAAATTTTTACGTAAATAAGTGTTATGTATGAAATTAGTTACCGGTAGCTACATTCCTTACAATTCGCCCGGAATTAAATGTTAAGATAATTGTAAGATAAAATTTTAAAATAATGAAAACGAATTTTAGAGACCCATACACACACTTTTAAACTGAAAACTGTCAAACGACAAAAGTTTCAATGGGTTTTGCGTAGAGATTAAATTAAGTCAGTGATAATTGGTAAATATTCCGGCTTTCAACAAAAGAAGGGAAAGATTTGGATTTTGCATAGAGGATTAATGAAGTAAGGAAAAATTTGTTGAAACATTTTCTGGCTTTCTACGTGGGATGGCCAAGAATTGGGTTTCGAGTAAGAAATTAATTAAGCAAGGGATACTTTGGTGAAAATTTCTGGCTTTCTACGAGGGAAGGAAAAGAATTGGACGAATAAATAAGACATTCTACAATAATTTTCAGCATGTTCGAAAATTATTAGACAGAGCTACTCTGCTATATTATATACTTACATAAGGCTGGGGATTCTTTAATCAGAACATGACTCGTAAATCGCAGAACGAGGTCTGATGAGCTAAAGATTAATGTACCTGGACATCGTATCCATATTTCCAAAGCTGCAGTCAATTCTTTGCATTGGCAGTTGCATATCGGTCCTACAAACAGTTTTTGAAAATCAGTATAGATCTACCAAATTAAATTCTTACCTTCTCCCTATAATTTTTATTCCAGAATGCTTTACACGGGATTAATTTGCCAAAATGATTACAAATTACTTAGGTAAATCTACACTGCTAATTTATACTTGCGTAGGTAAGGCTGGAAGAGTGTTGAATCAGAAACGGACACCGAACTCCAGGAACTAGGACTCCGGAATTAAAATGTGACAACACTCAATTTCTTGGCCATCTTCCACACTCCGAAGTCTTTTCGCTGCTTGTCTGCGACCTTTTACCTTCCTCTGATGGATGCTGGAAACAAAAAGTACCCACCAAGAATCAAATTCTTCATAATTAAAAATTACAGTCAGTTAAATTTTCTATTTTTTAAAACTAACCTGAGTGCGACATTTGCTGGGAAAAACTCGTGTCGACTGGAAAAGATCTACCGGCAAAGGAGTGTGCTCCGAATGAGATCTGGGGTTAAATCAGGCGATACTGGGGGTGTATGACAATACATATATATACAGGGAATGGAAGTAACTCGTTACTTGTAACGAAGTTACAGTTACAAGTTACTT
>NW_017274902.1:0-3693 GCF_001594065.2 Cyphomyrmex costatus | reverse complement strand
TGTAATTTTATTATTATTAATTATAAAATATTTTGGAATTATATATCATTATTATTACTATTACTTTTATTATTAAAAAGTAAAGACATTACGTAAAATTATACATAACTTTTTAGTAACTTGATAAATCTACTATACCAATATTTATAAGAATACTTTATTCTTTTGAACTAGACGATATATCCTTATGCAATGCATAATGCGTATCCACCAAGATGTATGCGATAAAATTATCCGAAATTCGATCTGCATGCACTACATTTCAACGAATTCAACGATAATTGAGAGACAGGACCCACATCCCCTCAGGACATTTTAATGGAATCAGGTCACCAGAAACAGAGGTGTACGCGAGAGAGTGGTGGGGACGTTGAAGCACGTTGAAGTCGTGTATATAGAGATCACATCATTACATACTTGGTAGTTCACTTTTTAATTTCATTAGGGTTACATCCTTTTGTAAAATAAAAAACTTTGACAATGGTGCTTTTCCGGTTTTATACCACTGCTGTTGTAAGTATGCATTTAAATGAAAAATTTATATACAATACTTCAAAATGTCTGATATTTATTTTAATTCTTAAACGCCTTTTTGATATGACAAACTCGATTTTTTTATGCTTTTTCTATTGTTTCCAACTTTTTTATTAAGAAAGATACATACGCTTGTTTAATACTATTATATTCCTTAATGTCTGGCATTTCGAAAGAAAAACATATTTCCAATATGTTCACTTCTATGAAAAATATAAGCAATGAAATTGGATGGGTATGTCATATCGCAGTATATTGTGCCCGTAGTGACATTTAAGAATTTTATTTTTAATTTTTTTATGAATTTAAAGCTTTGTGCATGTATTATGAATCACAAATATATTAATTTTGTACCAGTAATTAATTAATAATATAATCTATAATTTTATATCAAAGGAAAAAGAATTTTTTTTACTTTTTCAGCTTTTGTTAAGTTTAACGTCAGTGAAAACATACTCTGTTCCATATCAGAACATTCAGCTAGCGTTTCCCAGTACGCCAAAATTGATATATACATCTGAACCTAATCCTACTTTCAGTGGATATTCCTATGCAACTCAAGATTTTAATAGTGGAAGTAATGTTGTTTTTACAACTGGTGTCGATTCTATGAGCAGATTAAAGAATGAAATAAACTCAATAAAAATATCAGAAGAATATTCACAAAAAGATAAAGGCCAAAAGAATATAACATCTCCAAAGCAATCTGAATCCATACAAGCTGAAGAAAGTAAAAGCAAACAAGCTCTTGACTCAAATATTAAAGTTCTGAACGAAAAAAAGAAATTTTCAAAAAATCCTGAAGCAAATAATCTTATTGAATATCAACCGAATCTTCAACAAGTTTCTCTTGTAGATGTACCTTATCCCGCATTTAGAGAAAATTTACTAAACTTACATCTTCCAGAGTTTTCAAGATATCAAATATCAAACATAATACAGAGCCAATATTATCCTTACAATCCCTATGCTAACTTAGAACTGCCTTTAAATAATTTTGATTTTTATAATCCTACTGTGCCACTATTTTATCAAGCAGCAACAGTCGTTTCTGATAGTAATTCCAAGTTATTGACAACTACTGAAAATACAAAAGCATCTGTGCAATCACATATTACTAAAAGCTCACAAATAAGCACCAGCTCCGAATCTAATTTGGTAAAATCCCGTGTAATAGAATCAACAACGGATGCGATCAAAGAAACACTTTCAAGTCAGTCTGCTACTTCCACGAAGAAACTTGAATGCACATCTGAGAAAATTAGACAAGAAATTACAACTACTGAGTCTCCAATAACATCTCAGAAATCAGTTGAAGAGATTACAGATAAAAAAGTAAATAGTACGGAGTTAACAAGTACAACAACAAGTCCTCTGACAGAGAAATCAAATACTGCAATATAAGAGATATACAAGATGTATGAAACATTTCTCAATTAAAATATAAGTCTATATGTATTTTATTTTTTTGTATTATACTTATAATAATAAAATTTCTAATAAAATACCACAAAATCTACATTCGTGTAAAAATTAATCTTTTAAGTAATAATTACCATATAAATTATAGGTAAATCTTCTTCATCTTAGCAGTAAGATATAAATAATTTGTGAATTCACAAATTAATCCCTTTTATACAATTCCATTAGTATCTGTGTTTAAATTATTAAAAATACTGTGCGTTAAGTAAGAGGTTATGTCAGTCAATATGTAATCACAAATTCATGCTAATATCTATCAAATAATTTTCTAACACAGTAAGTAATTTAGATGAAACGTTGCTTCTTCAAATAGATAAATGTTTTATTAGTAAAATATCACCAAATGGCCAAGAAATTAATTTAAAGAAAACCTGTCACTTTACCTTGCAAGCACCCAAGGACGTTTCGGATGGAAGGACAAGCCCTTCACTCGAGCAGACTTCGTCTCGAACTTCGTCAACATCTTATTTTAGTTAATTGACTGCAATACAACGTAATTAATTAAACATCACCCTCTCAAAATTCTTTAAACTTTTGACACGACAGGAGACACGTCACTATATAACCACGAACTATAATGTCATCGATATGAAACGTAGATGCGATTTGTATTTTATTTTTCTGTAACTTTTATCCCAGTTACATTTTAGTTACAAAATTAAATTCCCTAAAAATACGGATGCATTTCGATACATTTGATTGGTTGTCCAAAGAGCAAGTTTGTATCACTAGCCAAGGATTTCGAAACACATCACGAGTTGCACGCGGTGCGCTCCGATTGGCCATGCCAGCAATGTGGCGGACACGTTTTGTCGTCTGGTCCGCCTAACCTTGAACGTCAATCTGTCAGATGTTCCAAATGAAACGATTCTGACTATTCGAAGCAATTATGATCTAGTCTGGAATAGAATAAACGTTCGGGAGAGTCCGTTCGCTTCTTATTCCCCGAGAATAAAACAGACATTTCTCTCTGTGCTTCCTCTTTGTAATTTTTTTTTATAAATATTGTAGTCGTGTCGATAGCCGGTACGCTATAATGCGAGTGCCGACCAGTATTGTTTTTCTTAGCATTTTTGTGATCCTCTCGACTTGCATGAGCAGCATTCAATGCGAGAAAGGAAAGTTGGATCAAGAAGATCTTAAATCCCAAAAATTTCCATCCTGCGCAGCATGCAAACTGCTTATTAATAGTTTCAAAAAGGTAAACAGTTTCCTAATTTTAAAATATTTAAGTTATATATTAAAATTTTTTTGTAAGTTAAAACTATCAGAAGAAACATAATACAATTGTATTATATTATTTAGATATATATAATCTTAAAATATTTTAGAATTCTTTTCAATTATTTTGTAGGGTTTTGAAAAGACAAGTCGTGGAAAGTTTGAAGGCGGTGATAGTGCTTGGGAGGAGGACAAATTAGGCTCGTATTCAAGAAGCGAAATACGATTGATTGAGATACAAGAGAACTTGTGTAAAGATGTCGAGCGTGGCCAGGTGCAGTGCCAATCTTTAGCCGAAGAATTAGAGAGTCAGATAGAAGAATGGTGGTTTAAACATCAAGATACTCATCCAGATATACATGATTATATTTGCATTGAAAAGACAGAGCGTTGTTGTCCAAAGGATCATTATGGCCCGAATTGTACGCAGTGTCCAGGATACCCAGATAACATCTG
>NW_017274901.1:0-3691 GCF_001594065.2 Cyphomyrmex costatus | reverse complement strand
AAACCCAGTACACGGCCGATTAAACAGCGATACAGACCCCGAAATCCTGCCATGCAGACTATATCTCGTCATGGACCCTCAGTTTGGTTGTGGATTTTGTCACACCTCCAGTATCCCCTCGCATGGATATTAGACGAATACCAGGTGGTCCGAGCAGATACCCCTGATGAGACACAGGCTCGGCTGTTTATACGTACAGCCGGACTAGTAGACATACCGAGTAGGATAAGGAGAGTAATATTCGTTGTGCCTACACAAGACAGGGACTATCTGGAGTTAGGTAACCGCCAGTACCGTATAGGGAAAACGGACAGACATGGAAATCCCGACGTGGACAACCCCCCGATGGCTTATGATATAGACCAGGATATAACCCATATGATAACAGAGGTATTAGGTTTCGGTGACAGCCTGAGAAAAACCTTTTCCGATTATACCCGGGACATATTCATGGGGGGATTAAATTGGCTAGAGATCGACTCATTAGTGAGTCTTTTAACCGTGAGATGGCACCAGAGAGTGGAGGCTCATAGAGCCGGGGATGACGTGGAACGGGGATATGGAGCACCGGCAGAAGTGCTACTCGAAGTGTACGGTAAGAATTCTGACCCGAGGTGGCAGAATGACATACGTATACGGGATTACGGGTCACAGGTGGCGGTGTCTTCGGTAGATGTGAGATACACACACCTCCGCAAAGCAAGAATGAATCCACACCTTCTAATAGGCAAATGGTCGAATATTGCCGAACTTACAGTAGGGACAGGGGTGTGCATTTACAAAACATACAATGTGGAGGACCAGGCGGCCATAAAGGCTCGCCTGCTGACAGGACTAAATGATCGCATGTGCAGGGGTAGATACCTTAGGCAGGTTTTCGAGTATTGGAAAAGGGATGGCGCTCTGACCGAAGAGATAGCGTACCCTCACATGCATCCTAGAATCAAGGACTATTGGATGTCCTTTATTGATTCACCTGATACAGACGTAGTGGGGCTAAGGAAATTAGTCTCAAAGATACTGATCACAACCACGGTCGGTTATTCCTGGGGGGTTAACTATGTAAGTAAATCCTCGGGGTACACTCTGACTGGAATCCGGACACCCTCCAGTTATTGGAGGAATAAAATATCTACTGAATGGGAAGGATTCTGTATTGGATCCACAGGCAGGATAATAGGAGCCGCCTATGACCTAGATAACAGGGAAAGATCTTGGACCTATAATTACTGGATCCAGACAGGTCAAGGTGCATTGGATGTTCCTTTAGAGAGTGCGTTAAATAGATTGAACATCGATAGTAAGAACTGGAAAATCACTTATAAAAGCCACCCCTCCAATGAGGAAGTTGTCGGACTGTCATGGCTAGTTGAGAGTAATGCTGGCCCGAAATTAGCTTTGCTACTGGGATGGACTAAACAATTTGGCAACTTCGATGATGATATACAATGGGGATGGGGACTACAATCTTATGCCCGGGATTGGGCCAGTAGGGACCTAAAAACGATAGTTATAGATAGATCGGTAGGAACCATAATGAGAGCGAACACCTACTCTAGCGACACCTGGTTATCACGAGGTCCAGAAGAAGGTTACGCTGGACCAGGTATCCTACGGGATTATATCGGAAGGCCGCATACATGGACTGAGGAGTCTATAGAAAAAAAGATGGAACCAATCGAACGACAACACCCAAAAGTGACAGCACCGGAAGTATCCCCCGACGTTCCGGTGCAGGGGGAGATAGAACGCTTGAAGGAGGAAAAAAGAGGATGTTGAGATAAGTCTTGCACATAGAGAAAGCAGCACTCAACTCGAACAACAGGAGCCCAAGAAAAAAGAGCAAGAACCGGAGAAAGATAAGGTGAGTGAGGAAAAGAAGAAGGGCTTCTGGAACATAACGGGAGTTAAGACCTTCCGTAGAGGTACCGCTCACGATCAGAATAAGAACACCCCTCGGGTGACTAACACAGGATTGGAAATAGCCAAACCCGAGGAAAAGACATACTCTGAAGCGACATCACCGACAAAGACCACGGAAGAAGTGAAGAATGCTTTCTTCACGGGAGATAGGACGAAAACCGTGAATAGACTCTGGGGGATTGCGACAGTCGAAGTAACACCTACGACAACCCCTTATGAGAAGGCTAAATCCTCACTAGTCTACGGTTGTCTAGCTGCGTTAGAACCACCAACACCTACTAACGTGAATAATAAAGTATTATCCGATATAGCCATACACGAACTAAATGAGCTAGGACGGGAGAAATCCCCTAAAGATAAGGTTACTACAACCACTTCCACACGAGTGGAACATGGGTCTGTGAAGAATATGTCTGGAACAACAGATACAAAGGTAGTAACTAACTCAACCAGACGTGTCGAGAAATCCCTAACGGTTAGGGCTGGGATAGCCGCATCGAGAATAAAAAATTCGGGTCCCAGAATGTTGGGTCTAATAGAGACGGCAGGCCATAACCGTGCGTGGGTGAATGCAGTGCTCAGGTCGTGTGCCGCTACGGGCATTGGGCCAGGGACAAGGAAGAAGTGGGAAGATTCGTTCGCCCAGAGTGGTATGACTGTAGACGAATCGAAGGCAAGCGTAAAGAGTCTGGAAGCAGTCTTGTCTCTCTGGGTAGGAAACGGAGAACTTGTAGGAGAACCTGAAAACGATAGACCGACAGTCACACCGGAAATCATTGATGCTAGTGTTGAGGACAGGGATGATGCCAAACAGGTAGGGGCCTTCCTAAAATTTATGAGTTCCGCGGAACTTATCCCCCTATTTGTTGAACATAGGAGCTGTCCGATTTGCTGTTATCATGATTTCTTAGGGATTGACATCGATTCGACTTTCAGAACGTCGAAACAAGCAGGTTGGGAAAAATCATCTCATGATGATATTGTAAATAGGATCATATGTGGAATAGGCGGGGACGGTTGGGCCCGGGCCGTAGCGGAGGCGCATAACAGGGAGATGCACGCAAAGAACGGTAACACCACGAGGGTACCCGAGTGTACAGGGAGTCGTGAAGCTCTGATCTCCCATTCAAGGAATCTGTTCTGGGATAGCCCAGCAGAGCAGACCCATAGCGAGACAACCTCGGATGTCAGACTGAATTCCGCTGAATCAGTCTTCCCGCAAGTCTTCTACAGTGACCAAAACTATAGCGGAAATAGCTATCACTGTGCCGCGGGGACACTATACCAATGTGCAGGTGACGGACCAAAGATACTCCAGGCGCTGGAGAAAGTGACAGATCCGGAGTTTGGGGAGTTATACCTAAAGGAGGAGAAGGAGAGGATAGCGAGGGAAAAACTGAGGGAAAGTTTAACACCAGAAAAAATACCCCTCAAACCCATAACCCCGGAGAAGAAGTTGAGACAACCACACACAGATCCTCCCTCGGGAGATAAACAGGGACCGAGTAGCGGTAAAGGAGTAGATGCCCAGCTGTTAGAGGCTAAAGAGATGTCCGCCACTGATGCAAAAGCGATAGTCGAGGCCCTACAGCTAAAGGCCAAATGGATATCGGTAAGTTTTGACCATAAATACAACCATGGCGCCTTAGTAGAAACCGATATCGGTGTAATCTTTAGGTATCCAATCTGAGGGTCCAGGGTTCGAGTCCCTGTTCGGGCGCCATTGTAACTTCCTAATTTTTTTATACTCGGACTAGCTCGTCGGAAA
>NW_017274900.1:0-3668 GCF_001594065.2 Cyphomyrmex costatus | reverse complement strand
ATGCAATTACGTACAGCACTGGTCTGTGCGACGAGCCCATTGTTAGGCAGTTACTGATGTGCGCAATTGTGATATTATTGAGAATATTGAACGAACATAGCACTCTTATTAACAACGAAGAAGCAATGTATTGTCTTGTAGAAGCTTTTGGGGAAGAAGTTTATTCTGCAGGTGAGATGTGCTATGTTTATGATTATTGGATAATTAATTTTTGTACTTATGTCTTAAATTCTGTGAACCAGAATCCAAATTGAAAAAGCGAAAGAGAGATGATAATGCTGGCATAATGATAACTAGTGACAGTGACTACAATGGCAGTGGTTTAGCACTGGCAGTAAAATTGTGGGATTTATTACATAGTAATGACTATCTTCAAAGAGAAATAACTAAATTGAATCAATAATTACGGCTAGATAATTGGCTAAATCTCTTCTTAACAGATTTAGCAATTTATAAAGGTTTACATCATGAAGTAAGGGCCAGATTATTAGAAGGGAATACTTTATCTGGTAATATTCGTTTGGCCTGTACAAGTTTTTTTTTGAAAGATTACCAGGTGTGCTATAATTATATTTTTTATTAAATCTTAATTATACAGCAACAAATAATGCTGATTATAAGAAAGTTCTTAAATTTAATTATATAGTGTATTTTTCGCTAAAATTATTAAATAATTTCTCTTCTAGGCTATGTTGGAATATATTGTCGCAGTAACGAACTCTTTACCTGCTACATCAGGCAAAATATCTCACACTTTGACAGTTCCAAGCACGAGACATTTACATTATTTGACTCTTGCTCGTTTTCCTATTTTACAATATTGTAGTAAATTACTTCTTTCAGCTATAAAGGTAATCATTATTTTAAAAGCCTTTTATATTGAAATATATGATTGATTTAACTTTAGGAAAATTTTTCTTCACCTGGAAATATTGGAGATTTGTCTATTGGACATGCATTGGTCCTTATACAGATAGATTGGCCGCAAGAAGCTAATGTTTTAACTACAATAACAGAACAAATTCTCAATCGTGGAAGTTTTATTTATCCATTATTCCAATCATACATAATATGTATAGACATCTTAGAAGAATTAACGTATTTATGGTCTGACCATGGCGGAGCAGTATCACTAGACATAACAACAGGAATGGCGATTATACAAAGTATATATAATATATAACATTCTTTAATATAGTGTACTATTACAATATATATTATATAGAAGTAAAAAAAATTATATGAGAGAATTATTCTAGATCGCCGTGTCACAACTCGTGGTGCTGATAAGGGAGTGCGTGAGGAATTTAAGCAAGCTATGCGTCAACAAGCCGCACGGGACGGTGCTGTATATTTAGATGAACTATTAGAGAAATTTATTATTAATGAACAAAACGTCATTCTGCATAGCTTAGGCCGGCCACAAACGTTCAAGTAACTTGTCAAGTATATATATCTGTATAAGTTTGTTGGAATGTGTGTGCTGATATTTGCGATAAAACTGTACAGTTTTGTCATACACGTTCCAATAAACTTGCACAAGCATGCTTGTGCAAACTATACAGACACAGTGTACATATATATATATATAGTTCATTAACGTAATAATATATCATTATCGAGCATTTTTGCATTTGAAGATGAGATAAATATACTTGAGCATTGAAGAAAATGGAGAGTACAAAAAGTGCAAACAATGAGCATTCTGATTAAATTTTAGAATTAGTTTGTGCTATGTCATTACAAATGCTCTGATTTATTTATGCAAGGCCGTTTGCGCAAGTATCTAATGAATTTTCATATTTGCTCTAGTCACTTGTATAAGCCAAAATAACTTTGTAGTTTTGTTACATACAAACGCTACTTGTACAAGTGGCTTGCGCATGTATATTTGATAAGTTTATTTAAACATATATGGCTGGCATTGATTCCAAACAGATTATGACTACAAGTATGTGGTGAGATTCAAAATTCATCCATTGAATTAATTTGAAATTTTATCATACATTTGTAGTCATAACTTATACATAATATTTTTTTATCAAATTTTTTGAAATAATATAAATTCCCAACATCCATAATTTAATTTTTGCTATTGATTGTTATTTAATAAAAATAATTGTGTGACATTTTGTAAATTATGTATTTATAAAAAGGTTTTATAAAATTTAATACAAATTAAAAATATAATATATAATAACATTTATTTCTTGCACAAAATCTTATTTTATATATTAAGTATACAATAAACACAAAGTGAAAACCAATGTTTTAAGATTTATAAAAAAAAAATGTTTAATTTTCTGATATAAGATTTTAATATTATAATTATATATACAAATGATTAAAACAAAGTTTTGTTTTAACATTTTACCTGTAAATTTTTTATATGGACGTTTTCTCTGTGTGTGAGTGTGTAAATATTTTATTTTTTTACATATATATCTCTAACAATAGGATTAATCAACAAACTAATGTAAAATTATTCTGATAACTGATAAAATATAATTTTCAAAGCAGAATATATAAAATTTAATTGACAAATAATAAGTAATTGATTACAGGTATATAATATGCTACATTATTCATTACTTACGATCAATTGTTATACAAAGTTAATATAACATATAATTCTGTCATTAAGACTGTTCGCAATTATAAAAATTCATACTGAATATATATGAACAATTTAGATTTTTAGGCATTCTATCTAATGTAAACGCTCAATTGAAGAGCACTTAACAGTAATACTTTTATCCCAGGCATAAAGGAAGCTATTTGACTAAAATCTGGTCCTGATACTAATTGTGTATGTAAGTCTAGTCCGCCTGTATAATTGCCATTTTGAATCATCTGTGATATTTGATGTAAGCCTTGCAATGTATTCTGAGATAACTGAAAAAAAGAATTTGTATTATTGTACATATACATAATGTACATACAATAATATTACAATTTACCTTATTTTCTCTAAGGCAATCATATAGTACTTCCAGTTTTTTTGACACATCTTCTATCTTTCTTTTGATTTGCTAGAAAAATAATGCGAATACAAATATTTTATATTAATAAAAAATGTGAATGTATATGTAGGTATTGTTATATACGTGTTAAAAAATGAGTATTTACCGGATTCTTTGCATTTTCATAGCATTGATTTTTTAATTCATCCAAAATCGTTTTTAAATGCATATGTTGCTCGGGTATAGGTGCTTTAGGTTTCTCAGGTTCCGCAACTCTTGCAGGCATTACAGATTGTGATGATTCAACTGGTTTGTTAAGTGGTACCGGATTTGATACACCTTGCCTGAATTGCGGATTATAAACTGCAGGAGATTCTTGATAGAAATTGTCTTGAGGTAACAACTAAAAAAAATTACATCAAAATACAAACACATAAATACGTGCATATAAATATAAAATACTAAGTGAAAATCAACCGTGAAATATTCAATACAATTATATGTAAGGCTTACACTCGGTTCTGGTTGATTAGTTTGCAATGGATGCATTATTGGATTTTGTGATTGATAATCTGTCTTCGGCTGAAAAATATAAATAATTTATTCTCTTAATGCTGCGTTCTTAATATAGACTTTTCAGCCACTTTATAATGGTGATTGATAACGCGTCTGTAACACTATGAAAGCTTCCAGACAACAAAGCTT
>NW_017274899.1:0-3625 GCF_001594065.2 Cyphomyrmex costatus | reverse complement strand
AAAAAAAACATATCATTCCATTTAAAAAAAAAAAAAAAAACAGATTTGCCTATCCTTTACACCTCCACCTACAAAACAATTATTGACAAAAAATCAGTTTTCAAAGGGTAAATGAGAGTACGGCGTTGTTATTACGCAAATCCAATAAAAATAGATTTCTTCAAAATTAATTAGAACGTTTCGGTTCATTTTGAACCTTCCTCTAGCTAATGCAAATTATTCATTTAAATATCAATTCAACTTAAGATAATCCTTGTAAGACATGTCACATCAAATTGCTCGATGAGATGTTCTAAAGAAATAAAATTTATTTCATTTTTTTATATATACCAAAATTGAAAACAATCTAAAGTAACATACCTCACAAGAAACAAAAACAAAATCCGATCTAGAATCATTCATTTTACAACGGTATTAAACGTTTAGAGAATCCCGCAACTGATGTCACTTAATTTAACGAGATTATAGAATTCCTTTAAAAAATAACAAATATCTACGCCATAATAACTTCGAATGAAAGGTAAAAGATATTCTATACACATATACAGTTTTTATTCCGCAAAAAGCTACAAAAGAATAAATTCAATTGTGTTATAATAAATATATATAGAATAAAAATAATTTAATGAATATATGTATAGAATATCTTGTCAATAAAAATTAATAGAAAATATATATTGACCTCAACTTCTTCCATAAGCCCTATCTCGGGCGCATCGATATCCGATTTCTGTTCCGGCATCTGTTTCTGTTCCAGTTGATACGTCAAGGCCGAACGCTGGTGCTTCATTGTGCACGTATGTTTCAGTAGCGATAAACGATGTGCGTGTAAATTCTTTCTACAATACAGGCAGTAAGCACGGGTCGCTTGATTGGAAACCGAAGTCAACCATCCTGTACATAAAAATATTTTATAATTATTAGAATCAATCGGGAAGTTCCGTTCATCTAGCGGCGAGTATCTATCCCTGGAACTGTCGATAACTGTAATGTCTAAATCAGGCTTAATATTTTAGTTTTATCATCTATCAATAAAATTCAGTATATACGTTTGCATCAATAACATTGTTTCTTACTGCATCGAAATTTGAGTCAAATAAACGTCATTTGAACAAAGTGTTAATCTTTTGCTTCAAATGGAAGAAAATTGCTGCTGAAGCTCATCGAATGCTTGTAGAAGTTTATGGTGATAGTGCTCCTTCCGATAAAATGCAGAGAATAGTTTCGACGCTTTCAAAGTGGTAATTTTTATGTGGAGGACAAAGAACGTTCTGAACAGCCAAGAGCATTTAAAGATAAAGAATTGTAGACATTGGTGGATGAAGACCTATGTCAAACGCAAAAACAACTTGCAGAAGCATTAAATTGTACTCATTCTGTTATTTCCGATCGTTTAAAAGCCTTTGGAAAGATCTGCAAGTAAGGAAAATGGGTCATATGAACTGAAGCCAAGAGATATTGAAAGGCGAAAAACCATCTGTGAAATTATGTTTGCTAGGCAACAAAGAAAGCGATGAAAAGTGGATCTATTTCGACAATCCCAAACGCCGAAAAACCATTTGTGATCCAGACCAACCATTGACATTTACACAAAAACACAATTCATGAGAAGAAGGCCAAGCTCTGTATTTGGTGGGACCAGAAGGGTATATTGTATGAGCTGTTGAAATCTGGTCAAACAGTCACAGGTTCTCTATCGAGAACAAATAATCCGTTTGAGCCGAGCATTGCGCGAAAAACGACTAGAATCTGAGACAAGACAACATAAAGTAATTTTGCTTCATGACGATGCTCAACCTCACGTCACTAAGGCTGTTAAAGAAACATTGGAAGCACTTCGCTGGGAAGTGCTACCCCATACAGGCTTATCATCAGACTGTACTCCTTCCGACTACCACTTGTATTTCGATCGAAAGCACACGCATTTGCTGAGAAACGCTTCAATTTTTATGAAGACGTTGAAAAATGGGTTTCTGACTGGATAGTCTCCAAGGATGAGTCATTCTTTCGCCACGGATTCGCTTACTGCCCGAAAGATGGGAAAAAGTCATTGCTAACGATGGAATATTTTGATTGACGTACTTTTTCATTTTATTTCTTAACTAAAATCATACTTTTTGCAAAAAACCGGACGGAACTTTCCGATTGACCTAATATTATTTTTTTATTTAAATAAACTCTATATCAAACTATTTATTTAAACTGTTACCATTACTTTATTATAAATTGAAGATCGTAAATTAAAGCTTAGAATTCAGCCAACCAGAACAAACCTAGATAGTACACAGGTGAATAGTTTATAGAGAAGTCATTTAAAAAAAGACATACAGAATTAGAAAAATTAATATCTGAAGAATTCTTGAAAAAAAAATTAACCACAATTAGCTCATCTTGAAGTTTCCTTAGAAACTCATTATAATGAATACTTTGAGACTTAGTACTTTGAATACTTTAATTGTGAGACTTCATAAGGAATTGCAAGCATACGCGAATTGACGCGATGGATCATAATGGAACATGGTCAGACATAAATAAATGTCATGTAGTCATGGGGCGCGTTCAGCGGACTCAACAATTGAGTAAGCGCTCGCTGTAATTGGTGTATTCTTTTAGTTCATCCAATCAAAATTTTAGATCTAGAAGAATGCACCAATAATAGCGAGTGCTCATTCAACTATTGAATCCGCTGAATGTGCCCATGTACAGCGTAAGATTTATTCGCGTCGTACTTTAACATGCTACTTCAACCGTAGCTCTTATTCACTCTAACACGCTAGTTACAGTGAGTAGGTGATATGTGCACTGAAAAAGTTTGGTTGAATTATTTAAAAATTTGGTAGATTCAACCAATATATCTATTCAAAAATAGATAAATCAGAATTCTTGTAAAAATTACCGGATGAATTTGATTTATTCCTCCTAGTTAAATTTACCAGAATTTCTTATTAATAGAATAACTTTTTCCTGTTAACTGTACTAGAATTTTTTGTTTTGGTAAAATAATACTTACAATAAAGTAATATAATTACAGAAATCCAAATTACGAATCTGAGCACAAGAATTCGGTGCAATGGTATTTTTTAAAATTGTTATTAATTAATAATTTAGATTATATTATATTCCAAAAAATATATACATATAATTATGTTATATTTCTAATTTTAATAGTAAGTAACCGAAAAATCAGAATTTTGGATTCAGCAATGAGTATACACGAATCCATTTCTATCTATTTCAATTCCTAAGAAATTGAAATAGAAATGTGAAAATTAATCAGTTAATGAAGGACGACCTGCGCTGTGATTTCTTTTCTCTCTCTATTTCCACACAAACAACAAATTTATTAAATAATTAGTAAATCGAGGACGCTCGGCAGCGAGCTTAGTTCTTTTTCTATAATTCTATTATCACTAAATTATTTACTCGCATTATTTTGACACCAAAAACAGGCGAGCAGATAATTCTTGAGACAATGCCTGTTCTTTTTGGCTGAACTTTTGCACCAGTTCATCTTTTTTCCTTTCCTCTTCTCCTAGAGAGAAAAGGAAAAAATGAACTAGTGCAGGGTATCGATCATGAAACTTTTTCCCTAGGATGGAAAATGAAAAGTGAAAAATTTCTCCAT
>NW_017274898.1:0-3561 GCF_001594065.2 Cyphomyrmex costatus | reverse complement strand
ACTAAAAAGTTAGGGGGGGGTCCCGTACAAATTTCGAAAATCGCCAAAATAACGGACACCCTAGTGTACATATACAGATAAATATATACATAATAAAAATATATTACAAATATTTTTTACAATATATTAAAGTATATTATTATGAAAAATTAATCGTTATTAAATTATTACCAATTATTTCGATGCGCGAACATTCAAGTAGAAAGCATGCGCTCCGTACAGGACACTACGCTGGCTACTTCATATACGAGTAATGATTCTACATATGCGTACTTCAATCGCGATGTTATTGATCGATAAATTTCACGTCGCTACAATTCACGGATATGAATTACAGATATGGATTACGGAATCATCTTTCAACTATTCTTTTTTTTGCAATTTTTATCGCTCAAGAGTGAGCCTTGGACGCGAGAAATTATTGTTCGTACATCTCATAAAACGACCCGTCATAGCGCGTTAAACGTTACATACCATACAGTCCCATTACCCACCCATTACTCATTTCGTAATTGTTGCCATCCATGCATACGGAATCGACCAGTCTTCCTTGTCCATATATGTTATTTCCTTGCCGAGAGCGATTATCGTGCACATTTTTTGTCTTTTTTCGGTGCTTCACGAGTGTTACGTAATTCTTGTTTAACAAACTAGAATGATACCTAGGTGGGACTCGGATGGAAATCTGAACACAACCTTATTGCATTGAAAGTGCAAAATTATTAACAAATGACTGCAAAAGTTACCGTTTGGAAATTTCGCTTTACGCATTCACGAGATGCTAAAATAATCATAGATCGATTTTTTATTTCTATACTTTATGTGTGAACTGATGCACACGGTGCAGTTAAGTTGAAGTGAAACTATAACAATACGTATATTTGTTTCATCTTAACTTATTGCACCAGGTCAGAAAATGCAGAAATAGAAAAATAAACCTCATGATTATGATATAAGACTACAATTAGAGTAGAGAGACTTATATAGATAGTTTTATACTTAATTATGATATAAATATCGCAATTGAAATATTTAAACAGATTGAATATATATTCACGGAAATTATAAAGATTTAAGAGAAGATTACGCGCTACGCAAAAATTAATTTTTGTCAAATCTGTTTACTCCAACAGTAAGATGTTAATTGCTGAAATATTAATTTTAATCGTTGATTTACAGGCTGCCAAAATATTAGACAGTACGATTTTTTAAATTAATTTTAAGTTTGCAAGTACTATTATAATTCTGTTTACTATTCCTTGCCCCACCTTTCTATACACATTTAAAGTTACATCGATGTTTTTTGAAAGACAGATATATGTTTACGTTAAATCTTAAGAATTTTCGAAAAGAATCCCGCACAAGTCTTATAAGGAAAAGGTTAAATTGGCTGAAATTCAAGTATGTTGTTGTTCTTGACGTCCTGAACAAAAGTCTCAATGGGCACAATTCTCTAAATTTAATACTTTTCCATTTAGAGATATTTGAAATACGTGCAGGGAAGGCATGGTTACTTCACGAACCAAATATATGCACGTGTATGTATGTGTGTGTGCGCGCGTGCGTGTGCGCGTGCGTGCCGACGTGCGGGCGTGCGTGCGTGCGTGAGTGCGTATGGAATCATATTGAATACTACGAAAGTGACGAACCGTGGGGTCCTCATCTCTACTGACACACGCATACACCCAACTGAGACTTGTTCAGGATGTCAAGAACAACAGATATTTGAATTTCAGCCAATTTAACGGAGAGTCATTTTCCATGAGATTTGCGGAGTTCTTTACGGGGAGTTCTTTAAAGTGTGTTTCTCAACAGAAACACACTTTAGAGATTTACTTGTACGATAAAAAGAATTAACCGTTATAGAAATTGGTTCAAAGTACGAATAATTCTGTTTGTCCATAAAATTAGGTATAGAATTTATTATCGCGCTAGCTTTTCTGGACCATTACTCTTCCATGTCTTATTTATTTTCTCGCAACTTCTTAGATTGCAATGTGTGTTGCTGAAGAGTGTTATCATAGTTTGATATCGTGGGGGAAATGTGTGTTTTTATATGTGTAGTACACTGTGTCAGTGTTTTGGAGACTGCGCAGCATCCTGTGCGGATAGGCAGGAATCAGTAGTGGTAATCGTGAGCTGTGGGGAGAGAACACGAATAGGGGTGGCACTTTGTTTTTCAATCCATGGCTGTACAGACTTCAGTGGGGATAGGGATACGCACCCCCGCGTATATCTGCTTTCACCGACATGAAAGCTCCCTAACCGTCGCGCCGTTTTCGTTCATCCCCTTTCCACTCTGCGAGCCGCCGTTCTCGTCAATCCTCTTTCCGTTCCCCGCGCCACCGTTTTCGTCCATCCCCTTTTCGCTTGGTTGCTTTCTACCCCTCCGAGTCTTCTTCCCTCCATGACCTCGCAGTATCCCACCATCGTCAATTCTCCCTCCATATCGTCCAGACATACCCTTTATATACCGCTCACCAGGGAGGGTCGCTGCACTGGTCTCGCAGTGATATAAGTCATTCGTGATCAGTGCGTGATCAGTGCGTCAGGAGGAATCGTAAATTAAAGTAATTATCTGAATTACTTTATTACCAAATGTCATTCAGCATGAAATCGCCGATTTTTCGCGGATTTATTAAAAAGTTTGTGGTTTAATCCACAAATTTTTTAATAAATCCGCGAAAAATCGGCGATTTCACGCTGAATGACATATTTAGTAATGAAGTAATTCTATTTTATAGAGAGTCGTGGATTGTGTGTTGGACTGAGGACTGTTGTGTGCTGACGCTGACAACCGCAAGAAAAGTTCCTAAAAGTAAGTTATATAAATTTATTGTTTTTATTGTTTTTAAAATAAACATTATAATTATACTGAAAGTGAATCAAAGTATAATTATACTGAAAGTGAGTTTATTGATTCATTGATTCATTACCGAGCGTTTGCGTCTACAACGTCGTCACGCCGCAAGGATGCACGTCAGGACGAACGAACAAGTCGTCCAATTCACGGAACAATTTAAAAGAAATACTTATGCACAGTCAAAGTTAGCAACATTAAAAAATATACGATTACACAGCACCAGAACTGAAACGCGTCCGTCGTGGTCGAGTGATTCTCCAAAATCGCCTAGATCACACGTTTGCACTACGATGTCGGCACCACCGTGGTTTTTGCACACGCTTCGAGCAGTTTCGACCACTTTGATCGAGAGGCAAAAACAATCGTGAAAACAATTATATATTTAAGTTGCGTTAGTTACAATTGTTATCTGTGATAGCAAATCTTCAGTTTATAATTGATATGGTCACAGCAGACAAGTACATTTCGCTAAGAAATCCATATAATAGCTACAAGAATAAATTCTTTTGCTACAGTAGCAAATACAGTTTCAGCAAATCATGATTAGCTGTAGCGCTGAAAACTTTTTTTTCCGTGCACGCTTCGAACAGTTTCGACCACTTTGATCGAGAGGCAAAAACAATCGTGAAAATAATTATATATATTGTGACCGTACTTGTGAGAAACGGCACAACTTCGTCACTTCATCCGTTGCTCTA
>NW_017274897.1:0-3556 GCF_001594065.2 Cyphomyrmex costatus | reverse complement strand
TCGTGTTGATGCTCGGTGCTATAAATCGTTCGGTTGAGAATCGCTATTCTTGGACGAAGTGAGAGTTGACAATTGCGACTATTGTGGTAAGTAATATCTATGAATAACTATATTATGGGTTTATTCAATACTACTACCGCTACTGAGCGTTCAATGAGTTCTTGCATCTGTTTAATCGACATTTTTTGGATCTAATGGATATGTAAATTAATTAAATGCAAGAGTTTATTGAGCTTAGTGAGCGGTTGTATACTGAATGTACTCTATAGTGGTGTGGCTCTTCAATGAATTAAAATATAAATAACATAAATAACGTTAATACAGGTATAAGAATTTAAGAAAGGAATTTAAGAAATTTAAAAAAAGTTTTGAAATATATATAAATTAAGTGGTCCTGTAAAAAAATTGTGCATTAAGTCAAGGCTGTTTTATATCTGATTACAAATTTATAGTTGAAGGTACACAATACATTTTATTGATGATAATTTAAAGTATATGTTCTTTAAAAAAATATTAAAATGTTATGCTATATTTGTATGAAAGACTTCAAGTCTATACACTTATTAATTTTGCATTTTAAACGCACTCATAATTTAAATATAAATTCAACATTTAAATGCTGTGAACTCAATTGTCTTCAAATTTTTAAAAATGTAAGTAGTTTCAAAAAGCACGTGACACGTAAACATGTATATAATGATACTGGTGATGATAAAGATAATAGTGATACTAGTAATAAAGACAGTCAAGATTGTAACATCAAAATACAGAATATAGAGAATAACATGGAACTTGATGCAAGTCATTCTATTGCATCTTCAGCATCTAATTCCGTTTGTATGTCATACGATGATACAAACGAAATTATTGAAACAGAGAACAGTATAATTCCTGAGTTTCAAATAGAAGAGTCGCTTAAAAAAATGGTTTATTTTGTTGCAAAATATGTACTTACTCTCCACAACAATAATAACTTTTCTAGGAAAGATGTTTTGAAAATACAGGAATATACGAATCAATATTTAATCGATCCATTATTGGATACTATGAAATTATTTACTGATAATATACTTGAACAAAATAGTTTTGCATATAACGAACTTTATAGTTTGATATCAAATTATAGAAATCCTTTTAAATGTTTAGATAGTGAATACCTTTTATATAAGTGGTTGAAAAGTGAGAATTATGTTGAAGATGTAAAAGAATTTATAATTGATGATACAATTTGTGCAATTCATCGAAATGGTAGTTATCTATATGATGAAAAAAAAATAAAAGGTATTCTTATGCCCTTGAGATTTCAATTTCGAAAAATATTCGAAAAAGAAGGGCTTTTAAAGCGTACGTTAAATAATATTGACTTTTTACAGAAGTGTCCAATATTCACAAATTTTGTGCAAGGCAAATTATGGAAACAAAAAACTAAATTATATCCTAATAAAACAGTGATGCCATATTTTTTGTACATAGATGATGTCGAAATTAATAATCCTCTAGGATCTCATTCCAAGGTTCATTCAATTTGTAATATTTACTATTCTTTCCCCTGTTTTCCGATGGATGAATCTAAATTAGAAAATGTATTCTTGGCTGCAGTTATCAAATCTATTGATGTAAAGAATCATGGAAATGATAAATGTTTTGAGTCTCTTATCAATGAATTGAAATATTTAGAAGTAAATGGTATCGACATTAAAATGGATGACAATTCTACTTTACGCATTCATTTTATTCTGGGTTTAGTGCTCGGAGATAACTTAGGGTTAAATTCATTTCTAGATTTTAATAAATCATTTTCAAGTAACTCCTATTGTCGACTTTGTAAAGTAGAAAAAGTAGATTGTCAAAAACTAACTACTGAAAATAAGGAATTAATGCGAACAATTATAAATTACGATAATGATTTAAAGATAAATAATTCACAAAACACTGGAATTAAAAATAAATCTTTATTAAATGATCTTCCGTCATTTCATGTAGTTGAAAACTATTATGCTGATGTTATGCATGATATTTTTGAGGGAGTCTGCCACTATGTTTTATGTCATGCAATTACTTATTTCATAATGAAAATAAAATACTTTGATTTAGAAATGTTAAATTTAAGAAAACAAAATTTTGAATATGGACCAAAAGATATTGAAAATATTTCAGGTGAAATTACGTTATCACATTTAGACAAAAATCACTTAAAAATGTCAGCTATAGAGATGATGACATTCATTTTGTATTTTCCTCTTATGGTTGGAGATTTAGTTCCATCTGATGATGAAGTTTGGAATTTTTTAATTAATTTTATTGAAATTATTGATATTCTACTTTGCTATGAAATTAATGAAATGAACATTATTTTATTAGAATACAAAATTAAAAAGAACAATAATGATTACGTTCAACTATTTAATGATACGCTAAAGCCCAAATTTCATAATTTAATTCATTATCCAACAATTATTCGTCAATGTGGACCTTTAAGAAAATTGTGGTGTTTTAAATATGAGGCAAAGCATCGACAATTTAAAATATACTCTCACTGTATCACTTCTAGGAAAAACATTTGTTTTACATTAAGTAAAAAATATCAATTACAATTTGCATACCAATTAATGAACAGTGAAAATTTATCGAATTCAGTTTTTAAATTTAGTGATAAATACGAAATATCGAGTAATTATCATTCTATTATTATTAACAAATTACAAAATGTTAATGAAGAAGATATCAAATTATACTCTCGCATTGAGTATAAAGGCGTTGAGTACAGCAATAAAAACAACTATATAGCAGTTTTTGAAAATGATATTCAAATATATTTAATATTAGATATTATTTTAGTTCAAAGCAATAAAGTCTTATTTTTTTGTCAAAGGTTGCAAAGGTTGCAATATAGGCAACATTTTCTAGCATATGAAATTAATGAAACAATTTTAGGAGAACTTTTTATAATATTTCCAGAGAATATAATCGGACCTCCACTTAGTTTAATAAAAAGTGCTAAAGGCAAATCAATGATACGTGTAAAACAATACTATAAATGTATTACATAAATTATTATATGTACCTACTATTCTATATATATACATATATATTATATATATAAGTATACTGTTTTATAGAGGAGACTCAGGTGTTATGAGTCACCATGTACCTGATTGTTGGGTCCTCGATTGTTTATGAATAATCCAGAATGTTTAAGTTGGTACCAAGGACCCGTAATATCCTGTGACCCATAATGCCTCGGTCTGCCTATATAAGAAAAGTTGTATGACTTCTGTTTTGTTTTAATCGTTATTCTATATGTTCTCTTAGCATTTTTTCTTATTAAAATTTATTCTAAAGTTTGCCACTAAAAATGTGGTAAATTATGTACTAATTTGAAAACTATGTTAAGTTACACAATCAGTAAGAGAATAGCCTATTAATTAAGTTTAGTTACTTTCATACAATATTTTTTACATATAAAAATTTAAAAAGTTTTCCTAAAAGATTGAAATTATTTCATATTTTAACATATTTCGTATTTTAATGTAATATACATTACACAAATACATAC
>NW_017274896.1:0-3549 GCF_001594065.2 Cyphomyrmex costatus | reverse complement strand
CCTCTATTTTGTCAAAAATATGTAGTGTATTGCCCGATGGCGTTGACATCTCGATAAAACTGTCGGTGAAGTCATTAGATTTACGCATAATTGTAAAAGGGCGTTTTTTACCTTTTCTAAAAAAGGCCGGGTTAAAATCACACCCTGTGAGCGCATGAAATGCTGGTAGTGCCTCGCTTATATTTCTTCCTACAGCTTCGTACAATTTCGTAACATTAATACATCGATGATGAGTCCCGACGCCGACTTCCATGCATATTTCACTATTTTCCGAAATTTTACTCATATTAGCTAACATGATAATCAATACGTCGGTGTCGGAACAACGAATCGTAATTTTTGCATCGAAATCTAGCTGGCAAATGTGGAAGATCATCTTTGTGTCGGCTTCTTCATGAGCAGGACACGTAAGTGTCTCTTCCAAAGTTCTTATCACTTTGCCGTCGTTAACAATGTACTTAAAACAAGCGTGCGTATTTACGTAAATTGTTTTATCATTAATAAACGATGCCATACAGTCTTCTGCCCAATTTTCAATAAAAAATTGAACGAGCGCTTCTTTGAAATATATATTTTTCAGTTCTACTGACAACTCTTTTTTCCTTATTTGGTCAGGACCATCGATGTGAAAGTTCGCTTGTACCATACCACGAAGGTTGTGTTCAGTATCTTTGATCGATGGGAAAATGTAGCGATCAAAGGCAATTATGACGATTTTTGCTCTACTCGCACAGATTATCTGCAGCACCTTCTTTGAAATATTTCCAAAGGTAGCAGATACATCTTTAATCAGATGTAACATGAAATAGCCATCGTATACCATAACATCCGTCTCCGGAGGTGACTGAGATTGCACTTCTTTTTCTAACAATTTCATTAACGTCGATTTTTCAGTTTTACAAATTGAACCGTCAAGGTGGCACATAGACAGTGGTACTGGCGTTAATGGGTAGGCAAGAACCTTGTCTAGATCAAGTTCTTTTTTTAACGAAATATTAAGAAGCTGACCAAATAAATCGCGCTGCATTCGCAGTTCCACCTCTTTTCCGGCAATCGAAACTTTTTTTTTACTGACAGTATCACTAAAATTACAGTACTTCGACTGTGGAAGAGCCTGCTCGAAATTATTTGGGTCGTTTACGCATTTTTGAATAAAATTTTCTCGTTGTTTGTTGCCCTTTTCTTCAACATTAAGCAAGAAATTCTCAACATGTTCAGGCGCTGCTTCACCAGTAGAAATATTGTATAAATATTTTTCATCCACATTGTCGGCAAACGGGTTAATATTACGCTTTATTCCATCAATGAATCTGTGGAGCTGTGTTGTATTTTGTTTTATACGGCTTTTTTGAAGATCTGCTGTCACATCTTGCGCTTTCCTCAGACCAGTTTGTTCCATGGTATGGCTAATGATGTTTGATCGAATCGTGTGACTCCTGCACCAACGCTGTCTAGCTGATATTGAGTTCGTAACATGCGAAATTCCCGTCAGCTTATTTGCAGCGTCAGCATTAATAGTCTGCTCAAGAGTGAGATCAACTGGTTGTCTAGAGAAAGGTTTTAGTGTTCTTTTAATACCGAATGATCCCTTCTCAAACTGCAGACGTAATCCTGGATGCGACTCATCAACTTTCATCAAATTATCGTGATATTTCACTAAATACCGCGCATAGTTCGGTTGATTAAAAGCGAAAAACAAATTATTTATTTTCGGTAAAACGAATTTAAATATTTCGAAATTACCTGTGCGGATGCTTGCATTGAGCAATAAGTAATAATCGATGAAATTTACGTACTGCATGTAATACTGTGCCGTCTTACCGTGCTTGCCTTTTAATGTTTGATTTCTGAAATCTTCGTATTTTTCAAGTAAGTCAGTTAATTCAGATTGTTGGAATAAAGGTTCAGATAATCTTGTTTTTAAAAACTGCATCAAAGTCAGTTTTAATTCATTGCTTAAATTTATTTGTTCTTGTTCGATGAACTTTTCAAAATGCAACATTTTCAATACCAACGCTATTATTGGGTGCAAACGCTTACACCTATTGAAATGTTTGCCAGTAATAAAACCGTTCACTGATCCGTTGGCGAGCATATCTGCATTCACCATGATGTTTGTTAAGCCACAGTTATCAATAAATTTACCCACTGCCTTAAAGTACGCCATCATAATATGGAACGGGCCTAGGTGAATGAATAAATTGTCAAAGACTCTCTTCTCTGTACTTTGGATCTGCAGAGCAATTTTCGCAATTGCAAGATCGTACGTTACTTGCATGTAATCTTCTCCACACTCATTAGCCACTGCTTGACATTGTTGCATGGTCTTCAATACGACAGCCTTATTCGTTGGTGACGCATGAATCGTGGTTAAATAACAAAGGACTTGCTTGAAGGATGTATCTTGATACAACAAACTATTAAAACCGACCCACATCGCTGTACCTTGCATATTGAAATAGTGTGAAAGCATCCAGGCAAAATTAATATGCTGCATAGATTGTAAATTTGGAATGTTTAAGCGCATTGGTGAATTCAGTGGCAACATACTTTCAATAAGTCGTGGTCGCTTCGCGTACGGCTCTATTTCATGGCTGATCACATCAAAACTTCGCCTACGTTTACTGACTTGCGATTCCGAGACGACGTTGTTGCTCACACTGGAGTTTTCCTCCATATTTTCATTATTCGCAGGTTCTTCGCTTTCAATTTGAAGATGATGCCAACGGTATCGTGGAGCGTGTCTTTACCTGCTGTCGTATCTACAAAGCGATCATAATTGTCATATGCAACTCCAGTGAGCAAGCCAGGTGATCGCACGATACCATCCGGGCAAATATCTGTGCGCTCGCAAGAAGTAAATGTTGCCTCAGTCTCAAGACCTTCCAATGTACTGTAACTGCAGCAGTGCCCGTACCGATTAACAATATTAACAATTTTTTTGCTGTTGGTTAAACTCTTCAAAGTCATGTTAAGACAGATTTGTTTTGATAATTTTATTCGGCCATTTAAAACAGCATAAATAAGGTCTTCGGAAAATGATTTAGCTAATTTTACAGTTCTTATATGCTGCCTTCGTCGGTAATTAACGCCTGCGATTACTTTTTCATAAAATTTCATTAATATTTCAGGTACTTCGCCTTCACCGTCTATTAAATGTTTTGTTTTTACCTCAACTGGCATCTTATTATATTTAACTTTAAGTATTTCTTCGTTTAAAATACGTGCAGCTGCATCTAAAATATTATGCTTCTGAATTTCATTTTGTATCATAATGCCCTTGAATGGTTTTACGAGACTTTGACCTTTAAAACTTATTATATTAATTTTTTTTTTAAACTTTTGTAGCAGTCTCTCTTTTAAATGATATGGTTTGAAAGTAGTATTTGCAACCTTTTGATCATTATTCTCTAAATGATTAATAAACATATCATTTAAAAATTTTAAAAAATAAGACTGCTCTTGATTGACGATGTTTTCAGCGACAAACTGTTCAACTAATTCATAAGCTTCTGCACGTACATCTCTGGTAAAATGCCATTCAGATTT
>NW_017274895.1:0-3491 GCF_001594065.2 Cyphomyrmex costatus | reverse complement strand
AAAAAAAAAGAAGGACTGATGAACTTAGCCGAAAAAGAAGAGAAAGTAAAGAGGCTCGTGAATTTCATTTTGAATCGTTGTGTTTCTTCTGTTGTACGGACGCAGTTACTGACACTCATAAACACCCGATTAGAATAGTTTCATCTGACGAGGTAAAACAGAACATTTTAAAGCAACTTGCATCGGAACCAGATACAGAATTCAATAGAACTTTACAGCTGCGATTAAAAAATGAAGTTGATCTTTGTGGAAGAAACGCTCGTTACCATGAAAAATGCATGGTAAAATTTTATTCGTCTAGACCCACAACAATACGTGGTCGGCCAATGGATGACAATATGAAAACGATAATGCAACATATCATTGCTCACGTAATCGATAACGCAGATGATTCACAATTTTCCTTATCGGAATTGTTACAGGATTTTCGTGAAAATTTACCACGTATTGATTCCATTAAAAATCATTTAACAAATTATTTTGGTGATAATATAGTCATGCATGCAGTTCACAACGATACAATTATATGTTTTGTGGATAGAAAAGGAAGAGAGTTGTGCGACGAATGGTACGCGGAAAAGGCCCCCACCGCAGAAGAGGAACGTCTTCGAATTGTACAAATGGCAGCAAATATAATCTATGAAGATATTAGAGCAACGCGGTATAACAGAGAACGGTATCAGGCTCCAAGCAGCTTCTTAAATGATGTTCAAAAAGTTATTCCCCGAAGCTTGCAAACATTCTTAGATATTTTGATAAAAACAAACAAACGGTCTGATCCATCATTGCAAAACAAATGGACAAACCTAATTTCAACAATTGCTCACATTTTGATATCGAGTGTTCGACCTCGTACTTTTATATCGACGATTTTGTTGGGAATATCATCTGTAATCCACAAAAAATTTGCTGCTAAAAGCCTTATAGATATGTTGTCTCACATTGGATTATGTGCTCCTTACCACGAAACACAGCTTTTCGAATCATCTATCGTCAATGAACCCGAACAACTACAAATAGCGAACGACGCTTTTATTCAGTTTTCGTTCGATAACGCCGACCACAACACGAACACATTAGATGGGTCGAACACTTTTCATGCCATGGGTGGCATTATGTGCGTCACTCCTTCATCCACAGTCACGTCAGAAATTTCAATAACAAGATTAAGTACGATTCCAAAATCCGTGGAAATAGGAAGATTTGGATTTCTCCCACCTCAATTATTTGACCGAGGCACAGTGAATGGATTAAATAATATCATTGTACACAATTTCAATGAAATACAGGATGAACTGGATATTTCAAGTGCAGATTTCGTTTGGCTGTATAAAAAAAATGTACATCCGCTTGAAACGGAAGGCTGGAGTGGTTTTCAAGAAGAGTACCACAGAAGCAGTGACTACGATACTTCAAGAATAATTCCACTTCCGTTTGTTAACAATCCTCCAAGTGATTACAATACAATCTTTACAGTTCTTATAGAAGCAGCACAAAAATGTAAAGCAAGGGGGCAGGAACGCTGTTTCATTACTTTCGACCAGCCGTTATACTTAAAAGCTCGCGAAATAATATCTTGTGTAAATACCGCAAATGATCCTCATAATTTGCTTTCTATCACCGTGCGACTCGGAGGTTTTCACATGCTTATGAGCTTTTTAGGTTCTGTAGGATTTATAATGAAAGGATCTGGACTCAAAGAAGTATTTAGTGTTTTGTATGCTGAAAAATCTGCCGAGAAAGCACTTGAAGGTCATGCTTATTCACGAGCGATAAGAGGACATCTATTGATTCAAGCATCGATTAGTGCAACAATTTTCGAAAAAATGTCATTAAGTGAAGAGGAAGAAACTTGTTTATTAAAATACACAAAGGAAATTCAGAAACCGGAAGAAGAATTAAAGTTCTGTCAGGACAAAATTGTTGCTATTAAACAGAAATTTATTGAACATTTGAATAAAATTAAAGAAAAAGGGCCGACTTGTAAATTATGGATTCAGTATTTTACAATGATAAACATTATTAAACGCTTTATTGAGGCTGAACGGCTTGGAAATTGGAATCTACATTTGCAATGTGTAAAAAATATGTTGCCATTCTTTTACTCTAGCGGACACCATCTTTATGCGAAAAGTAGTACCATTTATCTGCAAGACATGTTAAAGTTAGAATCAATAATGAATATTTTTGAATACGATAAATTTGCTAAATGCGGTTATTTTACTATAAGGAGATCTGACAAAGTATGGTCTGGTATTTTTACGGACATGTGTATCGAGCAGGTTTTAATGAAGGCCATTAAAACCAGCGGTGGGTTGACTCGCGGCCGTGGAATAACTGACAGCGTCGTTGCAAAATGGATCATATCTACTGTAGCATTAACTGAAGTATGCAATGAAATGGAGAAATTTTGCAATGCGTCGTTCGACACGTCTGAGCAACATGTAGATACTCGAATTTCAAGAATAAAGAGAGATGCAGCTGACTTGCAGAAAGTCCTTGAATTTTTTGAACGATACAATCCGTTCCCCGAGTCAGATTATTTAATGTCGATTTATTCGGGAATCGTTGGCAATCAAACGGTAAACTGTCACAATGCATACGAAGAAGGGATGAAAGTATTGCAAAGTCATATTGGAAAACCATTCGGTAGTATTAAGGCATCTTTGAAAAATAAAGTACGCTCTTTAGCGTCAGTGATGTCGAGCGTAAAAGTTCAAAACAGCGATGTAACAATTAATCCGTTGCTAATTTTTCAGCGAATTTCACTTAATTTAAAAAATCAAGATGATATGAAGAATTATTTACATTACGAACTCGCACCGTTCCCTCTTTCTCTTTTTGATGAAAATGGTTTGCGAAAGACCCAAAAATCAAGCTTCTACGATAATTTTACATGTATGTGCCAGAATCCAGAAATAACGGACAATTTCATGTACGTCTTAGACGGCGGCAGTCTGTTACACCGAGTTGTTTGGCAGCGTGATATACTCGTAAAGGAAATAATTCAGAAATATGTACAATATGTGCGTCAATACAGAAATGCAGTAGTGGTATTCGATGGATATCCTGATGATACTAGCAATAGTTTGAAAACGTGGGAAAGATGCCGGAGACGCCAAGGAACTGTCTGTAGAGAATTTCATTTTGACGAAAACACCAAAATACATGAGAAACAGACAAAGTTTTTATCGAACGATAATAATAAGAAAAGACTTATTAGCATGCTTTCCACAGAACTTAATAGTGCTGGATTTGAAACCGTGATTGCAGAAGAAGACGCAGATGCACTAATAATCCAAACCGCATACAATTTAACACCAACAGTTAAAACTGTTATAATAATCGGAGAGGATATTGATTTACTGGTCCTCTTGACGCAACTAACGCCTGTCAATCAACCAATATATTTGTTGAAAAAAGGAAGGGGGAGAGAAGTCGATCGGTGGTACAGCAATAATAGCTTTAAATATCCTGATTTAAGAAAATAC
>NW_017274894.1:0-3458 GCF_001594065.2 Cyphomyrmex costatus | reverse complement strand
ACCTTCTTTTCATGATGTAGTTCTTGTATCTCTGCGTTCCTACGGTTCCTACTTAACTGTGATGGAAGTAATAAATATCGTCTGTAGAATAGTAATTCACTCAAAAATATAGAATTAAAACGAGCAAAAAATTTTACGAATAGTGAAAAAAATGATTCAATAGATAAAATATTTTTATATTATTATTTATATATATCTATTGAAATTTTATATGATTCAATAAATAAAATATTTCTAAACAATATAACAAGAACAGGATAATAATAAGAACAGAAAGAAACATATGCAGTTGTTGGGATAACATAAAAAGAGACACAAGAAAATATTGTGCAGCTTAAACGAGAATATTATAAAACAGGTATGAATATATCAATAAAGTTATAATTAAGGTAATTTCTTTTATGCTTTTTAATTTGTAGGTGCTTTTTAATTTGTAAACACAATTAGTCATTAAATTTAACCATACCATCTAATTTTTTTTAGTTTTAACATGGATGAAATTATTAATTTTTTACTATTTGATGAATACGATGAATACTATAATCTTGTAGTTAGAAATCAACAACGAAAACCACGCATATTTAGACCACGTATGAATTATTTAGAACTTTTTGATGATGCCAATTTTCATAGAAGATTTGTAATATCGAAACACAGCTTCAATATGCTATTAGACAAAATTTATGTAAAAATACAACATAATACTGATCGGTATGTGTACATATTGTCAATACAACAACTTAAAAATATATAATAGCAATGAAACAAGGAAATAAGTTTATTATAAAAAAATCAATATTAAATATTTTATACGCATATTATTTGGAAATGCATGTATTTAGCCTAATTTAATCAATATTCTCTCTATTTTGTAATTAATAACTGAGAATTCTGTAAAGTGTAACTAATAACTACTGAATAACACAAATGTCAACATAAATTATTAGATTATTAACACACACATGAACAGATATTTTATATATATGAACATATGTTAAAAATAGAAATAATGCCATTCCACCTATAATCCAATTAATGGTTACTCTACGATTTTATGCAACCGGATCGTTTTTGATGACTGTTGGTGATTTTTGTGGCATCAGCGAATCAAGTGCTCATAAAATTGTTCATCGAGTATCTCCTGCCATTGCTGCATTAAAAAATGACTTTATAAACTTTCCTACTTCATCAGAACAAATTTATCAAAATCAGCAAGAATTTTTCCAAGCAGCTGGATTTATACATGTTATTGGTTGTATTGATTGTACACATGTGAAAATTCAATCATGTGGTAAGAATAATTTTAGCATATAAACTTATCTTGTTTCTATTAAATTTCTTTATATTCTAGGTGGAAGAAACAGTGAGTTATACCGTAACAGAAAAGGTTTTTTTTCAATAAACGTACAAGTCATTATTAATGCAAGATTGGAAATTACTGATATAATAGCACGTTGGCCAGGATCTACACATGATTCCACTATTTTCAGTAATTCAAGAATTAAAACATTGTTTGAAGCAGATAGATTTGGAGACGGCTTACTCCTTGGAGACTCCGGTTATCCAAATTTATCATATCTAATGACTCCAATATTAAATCCCACAACACCAGCAGAGCATCTTTATAATGAAGCACAAATTCGGACACGCTCAAAAATTGAAAGGTGCTTTGGAATTTGGAAAAGACGATTTGCAATTTTATCAATTGGAACACGGTTTCAAACAATTGAAAAAACACTTCCTATTATTGTGGCAACAGCTATTTTACATAACATTGCTCAACAGGAAATAATTCCAGCTGCAATTAATCCTCAAATATATAATAATGCCATTCTACAAATACAACGTATAGATAATACACATTTTAATAATAAAAGAAATGCAATTTTGGAATATTTTAATAGGTAATGTTGATGTAATTTAATTATAATATAATTTAATTATAATATATCTTAGTTTCCGCGCGCGTATATTAATATATTATTATTTCAATAATTACAGGTTACTTTAAAACATAAAATATTTGGAAGCAGTATACAAATATCAACCTTCATATTATTTAAAATAATCGTCAGGTACATAAATCACAGAAAACGATTTATTTTGTATTGTTTTAATATTTGATAATAAACAAATAATAAACATATATGTTTGTCTTAATAATATTCAATAATATTTCATTCTTCTCTTATGAAAAACTACACACATAAAATAATAATATTCAATAATACATAAAAACATTTTATATTACGCAACATTTTTGAAACATAAACTTAATAAGAATCATAAATAACAGTCTTGTGTAAAATAAAAACATTAAACATTAAAATTATTTAATAATACTGTTATTATAAGTTGCACATATAACTTATTTTTGTACTTCGTTTGCCTTATAATGTAAAAGTCATATTATTTTGTTTTTCAATTTTATCTATTATTAATTTTTCTTTTTCAATTGTTATTTTTAATAAATTGATTTTTAAATTCTCTTTTTCTAATTTGGCTTTCAGTAATTCTATTTCATAATTCTGTTTTTCTTCGATATTTGTTTTCATGACATCTGCTAATGCAGTTTTTGCTTTATCTAATGTTTCATCTTCATACTTTCTTTTCATACATTTCACATTTGTAGATGTAGTCAATTGTATATTTTCCTTTAATGGAGGACTGATTTGTGATTTCAATTTGTTCCTGTCCCAAGATTTCCAATCAACAATTTCTTGATTTTTCAGTAGATACTAAAAATTAAAAATAAATGGTAAATTTTTACAGACTTTCTATGTTTTTATATTTTTTGATAACTTACTGTAAATACCTCCGCTGAATCATCATTATCATCTTTATTATCATCTTCTTCTATTTCAATAACAGAACCAATATTTTCTTTTTCATTGTCAATCGAATCAGAATCAAATGGATTATATAATCCACTTGTTGCTGTAACACCCATGATTTCTTGTGCTCGCTCAAATAGAGGATTTTCTGGTATATTTATTTTACCTCCACCTACAAATTAAAAAGCATAAAAAACATAAAAGAAGTTACCTTAATTATAATTTTAATGATATATTCATACCTGTTTTATAACATTCTCGCTTACGTGCTGCACAATATTTTCTTGTGTCTCTTTTTATGTTATCCCAACAACTGCGTAAGTTTCTTTCTGTTCTTATTATTATCCTGTTCTCGTTATATTCGTTAGTAATGTCGGTCCACGCTTTATTCTTTTTCTCGATCGTTGTATTATCGGTTTGTTTATTTTCAATAATGTCACGATATCTGAATATTTTGTCTATTAAATCACTTTTTTCAATATCCGTAAAATTTTTTGCTCGTTTTGATTCCATATTTCTGAGTGATTACTATTCAATAGACAGACGATATTTATTACTTCTATCACAGTTAAGTAGGAACCGTAGGAACGCAGAGATACAAGAACTACATCATGAAAAGAAGGT
>NW_017274893.1:0-3455 GCF_001594065.2 Cyphomyrmex costatus | reverse complement strand
GGTTGTCGCTAGTTAATGATAACAACAATTATCGAAAAAACGTTTAGAGAATCCCGCAACAGGCATCAAACGAACAAAAGTCAGTTTCAGATGATCTCGGTGCATTTATCGTTACGGAAGTCGAAAAAGATATCTTGATCGCAGACACACAAGATGTGTGGCTATTGGACAGCGGGGCGAGTAAACATATGTCTTTTCGAAAGGAATGGTTTGACAATTTTATAGAAACCAATGAATCGGTTTGTTTGGGTGACAATTCTAAATGTGAAGTAAAGGGACGCGGTAATATACGTATTAAAAAAAACATAAACGGAAACTGGATAGATGGTTATATCAATGACGTTCTTTATGTACCTAGTCTTAAGAAAAATTTGTTCTCAACAGGTGTGATTACTCAGAAAGGCTTCGATCTACGCTTAACCTCAGATAATGCTTTTATTTTTTCAGGTAAAGATTTAGTGGGATATGGAAAGCGCGAAAATAATAATCTTTACAGAATGATTTTTAAAGCTGTTACTAGACACGAAGCGAATATTATTGAAAAGAACGATCTGAGTTTATGGCACCAGCGACTTGCGCACATTAATTGCAGAGCATTACGAGAAATGATCAGCAAAAATTCGGTAAGCGGAATAAACGTGAGTAGTAATAACACATTCTTTTGTGAATGTTGTTTACTAGGAAAGCAACATAAATTGCCGTTTAACAAAAGTGATCGAACAAGAAAAGCTAAAGTAGGTGATCTAATTCACGCGGATCTATGCGGCCCGATGCCTTCGGATTCGGTGGGAGGTTCAAAATATTTTTTACTTCTCAAGGATGATCATTCATGTTTTCGAACAGTATATTTCTTAAAATACAAGAGCGATACACTAAAATATTTTAAAGATTTCGAGATTGCTTTTTATAACAAGTTTGGATATCGAATTAAAGCTTTAAGATGCGATAACGGCACAGAATTCTGTAATGAGAAAATGAAGGATTATTTATCATCACGCGGAATAAAACTTGAAACGTCGGCACCATATGTACATCAACAGAACGGTCGAGCGGAGCGTGAAATGCGTACGATAATGGAAAGCGCTCGAACTATGTTATTAGCGAAAAATTTGTCCAATCGACTGTGGGCAGAAGCGGTAAACACAGCAGTGTACATTTTAAATCGATGTGTTTCGTCAATGTCACGCGACAAGACTCCATTCGAGTTTTGGATGCAACAGAAGCTAGACTTGGCTCACATTAGAATCTTCGGAAGTGTAACATACGCGCACATCGCGAAGGAATCTCGTAAGAAACTCGACGCAAAATCAAAAAAATGTATCCTTGTAGGTTATCAAGGTGATTCGAAAAATTATAGATTATATGATCCAAGTACCGACAAAGTTATAGTCTCGCGCGACGTAATATTTAACGAAACCGTGAAAAACGGGAAATCAATAGGGGATAGTGTTCCCTTTATTACTATTAAGAGCGAATCTATTGAAGATAATGAAAGCTTGATAGACGAAGATATCTCTTTTGATTATGAAGACGCGTGTGACGAAATGGAACAACCGAGCATAGCAGAGACTCAAAATAAATACGAATTAAGGAGTCGTGAGTCGATTAAAGCTCCAGATCGTTACTCGGCATGTCTTGTATCTTATATCGAACCGAAAACGTATTCAGAAGCAATGCAAAGCAAAGATTCGGATAAATGGAAAGACGCGATCGCGGACGAGCTCAAAGCTCACAAAATAAACAAGACTTGGGAATTATCACGTTTGCCTACGAATAAAATTGCAATCGGATGCAAATGGGTGTTTAAAATTAAAGAGAACCCAAACACAAATGAAATAAGATACAAGGCACGTCTATGCGCTAAAGGTTATTCACAAACTGAAGGCTTTGATTATAACGAGATATTTTCACCCGTAGTCCGTTATGATTCCATTCGAATTCTCTTATCGATAGCTGCACAAGAGAACTTAGAAATCAGTCAGTTCGATGTAAAGACGGCTTTCATCAACGGATATCTTCATGAGGAAATATATATGCAGATACCAGAGGGTTTTAAAATTCAAGACAAAAATACAGTGTGTAGATTACGTAGATCATTATACGGGCTGAAACAATCAGTAAGGTGTTGGAACGAACGATTCGATTCACTCTTGAAACAAATTAATTTTAAGCAATCCAACGCTGATCCTTGTGTATACATACGCATAAACGAATATGGTAAAGTCATGATTGCCTTATACGTCGATGACGGTTTAATTCTGGCCACAGACAAGGCTTTGATAAATGATACTTTGAAGCAAATACAAGATGTATTCGAGATCACAATCGGAAATTCAGAATATTTTCTTGGCATGCACGTAAAGCGGAATCGAAAGGAGAATTCAATATCTATCAATCAACGAATGTACATCGAGCGTATGTTAACTAAATATAACATGTTAGAGGCAACTCCTTTAACGATTCCCGCAGATCCTCATGTAAGATTACAAGCGGCTAATATAGACGATACTGTAAAATCAACGGTACCATACCGTGAAGCTGTAGGTGCGTTGTTGTTTCTATCGCTTGTATCACGACCGGATACAATTACGTACGCGGTTGGTATCGTTAGCCGATATTTAGATAAGTACAATGACCAACACTGGAACGCGGTGAAACGAATAATGCGATATCTATCTTACACAAAACATTTAGGAATCACGTACACGAAGTGCGAGAGTTTCAATTTAATTGGATTTACAGACTCAGATTATGCCACAGATGTGGATACTCGACGATCGACAAGCGGATACGTTTTTAAACTGTCAAATGGTCCAGTAACATGGATGTCAAAAAGACAAGCGTGCGTTAGTCTTAGTACAGCGGAAGCCGAATACATTGCGGCATGCTTGGCGGTTAAGGAATCACTGTGGATTCGAAAATTGTTATGCGATTTGAAATATGCTAATAACCCAATACCGATCTATATAGACAATCAATCCGCTATCAAACTTATCAAGAATCCCGAGTTTCATTGTCGAACTAAACACATAGATGTGAAATTTCATTTTATAAGGGAAAAATACATCGCACATGAAATAGATGTACTATATGTGTGTACTCGTAATCAACTAGCAGCTTATTTACAAAAGCATTACCAAAGGAAAGATTCAAAAGTTTATCATCCGAAATTGGCTTATTTTTTGTACACACATAATGCGCATAATGCGCATACTTGATTTTAAATATTCTTTTTGTTTTGTTCAGTCAATAGTGTGATTTCATAAAGGAAAACACTCAAAGGTGGGAGTGTTAAGAGTTATTCTTTATTTTTCGTGTTTGAATAGCGCGCGTAGTTACATCAGTAATAAGAACTAGCAATAGCGCGCGCATCGACTTTGTATTATCACAGAGGGAGATACTTCCGCACACTCTCTCGTTGTTCGTTAGATTCTACCGTTTGGTTCTGTCGTACA
>NW_017274892.1:0-3454 GCF_001594065.2 Cyphomyrmex costatus | reverse complement strand
AAACGACCAGAATATGAGACAAGACAGCATAAAGTGATTTTGCTTCATGACAACGCTCGATCTTACGTTACTAAGGCTGTTAAGGAAACATTGGAAGCACTTCGCTGAGAAGTGCTATCCCATGCGACTTATTCACCACGACTGTGCCCCTTCCGACTACTACTTGTTTCTGTTGATGGCACACGCACTTGCTGAGAAACGCTTCAATTCTTATGAAGACGTCGAAAAATTGGTTTCTGACTGGATAGCCTCCAAGGATGAGTCATTTTTTCGCCGCGGAAATCGCTTATTGCTAACAATGGACAATATTTTGATTGATGTACTTTTTCATCTTGTTTTTTAAATAAAATCATACTTTTTGCAAAAAAACGGACGGAATTTTTCGATTGACCTAACATAAGTAATTATATTGGTTATTATACCTCTTTCTTTCGCCCACTGGAGTCTTTTTTGTTCCACAAGCGATGTTTTTCCGATCATCCTCGTAGTCGCACACAATTTTTACAGGAAAACGCAGAAACGACAACGGACGATCGAAAAAGGCGAAAGGGGATCCTAATAAACTAAATCCCCCAAACTAAACCCACAATCAATTGTAACGTCTTGAAATACATTTTTGTATGTATAAAGGGATCAACATTGATCAACTATTCGTAAAAAAGTGTATTGTGCAAAATTCGAACTTTCAATGTCAATTTTTAATATTATTTTTTTAATAAAATAAATTTTGTTTGCATTAAAATGTGATTTGAAAAATTTCAATCAGACTCTTATTGTTAAACATTTATATTATTATTTATTAATTAAATTTATCGGAATTATTTTTCTGTAATAGAAAATTTTATTATTGCGAACATCTAACAATTATTACAATTTAACTGATATTTTAAAAAATAATTTCTCATTCTATCCCTTATGATTTCTTAAAATAAAATTCTATTGACATCGAATAAAATCTAGAATTTCGTATAACATTCTTGCACACCTCTCGATTAGTCAGAAATCGCCTCGATGATGAATCGCGACCCACTTTCCACTATGAACCGATTTCCTTTCATACGGAACATTTCATTGTCACAAAGATTTTTACGAATGGAGCCTCAAGAGCGTTTTTTAATAGTTAAAAGACAATCCGGAACTTTTTCAATGATGAAATCTTGTCTTTCCGGAATTTAGCCGTTCTCCAGACTCGTGGAGTTTCGCGACCTTTCACCGCGTCAATATTTGTGCTACTGCAGGGACCGCGCGTGACAGTCCCTCCAGGTATCGAAGAAGTCCAAGAGACGGGGGTACGAATTCGATCGCGGGTTTCCATAGGAACTGTCACGCGCGAATCGCACTCCCTAGCACCGCGTTCTCAGGGTCGATAACGTTGACCGTATCGTGATAAGGGATAATGACCTCCACTTTCGCGGTCAGAGATCACACTTCCGCGGTGGCAAGCCTCGCCCATTATTGAAGCGTAAAGATTTCAGCGAAAGATAAGTAAATCAAAAAGAAAAGTACCAAGAAAGTAAATTGAAGAAATATCCATTGGACTTTAAGGGGAGGCGGGAGAAAACACTGTAACAGCTCAAAATATGAAGATATTTTTGAGAATTGTTCATACAGAAAATAAGAGCGCAATGGATCTTTTGAATCTTTTTAAAACCTAAAAATTATATTATATTATCAGATATATTTATAATATTTAGAAAAAAGTTTTTTAAATTTAATATAAGGCCCATATCTCTCTACTGTATAAAGACCACTAGAAGACGCGTGAAAAAGTGGTTGCTGACGTTGCTGTGTGGTTAACAGCGATTTGTGTGGTCAAGCAATTCATATAAAATAAAAAATTTCAGAATATTTATAAACTCTAAGATTGACATAGAGAATTAATAACCTAAATGATGACAAAATGACGGGATATTGAAACAAATTTTGAAAGGGCTTAGCCGAATAAGCATGTGAAAAATCAAATCAAATTCAATTTTGAGTGCGTCACATTGTTGTATTCGATAGAAGATTATTTTACTCCAAATTTCAACATCTAAACATACTGTAGTAATGATGAAAAACGTCAATTTAATTTTTTATTTTTATTTTCCTACTATCTGAATAAAAATTCTGAAAAAATTTGACACACTTTTTAGCATGTTACCACGTATAAAAAAAAAGATTTTTAGATTTGTTGGTGAAAAATTTGAATTAAAAAAATAAAAAAAATTTTTAATGTAAAAAACTTGGCGCCGCTACACCAAATAAAGAAAATGATTTACTCTTTTTTAATAACATAACAATCAAGTATTTGCAAATTTGTTTCAAAAAGTAAATTGTGCTATTACGACATAGATGACAATAGACTCGCTTCTCTCTTCTTTTATCGATTGACTATAGGAAAGATGTTACATATAGGAACTATATAAGGTACACTAACACATTTATTTCAAATTAAAACTTTATAAACTGTGTATTAATTCTCTTTCATTTCATTGTCATTACCTAGATTGTCTTTTTATTACTAACTTAAATTTGACTTGCAACATTGGACAAAACAAAAATGCGAAATTAGAAACACAACAATTTAGAAACAAATCTATTTGTAATTTTTGTAAAAGCAATATTAATATTTTTTATAATTTAATCACGTTTTAACGATTTTTATTCTTTAACTGTAACATTGAGAATGACTCGATCGGAGTCAAAACGTATGTATGTATTACTTATTATATTAAATTTCTTTGTTACTTTATTTACATGATTGTTATTATTATTTAAATTTAAAATCTTTAAATAACATAATCATATTAAGTTAAATTAACACTCGAATATATTAAAAAATTCAACATAAACTGTTAAGACATGAGTGGATCGTTTTCAATATAAATTCAAATATTTTTTACTGTGTGTAATACTACATAAAAAAATGTTCAATTGACTCAATTAATTTAATTCGCTTTTTTTATTTCTTTCGAGAAAGGATATATTTACTTGTGTAAAATATATAAAACATTATACTCGTATTTATATATTCCTTATGAAAAGAAATAAATACAGACCAAATTGATTTAAAATAAATAACTACTTTTCTCGGAGAGAGTAACGGTACATTATAGTTGTATATGTATTATGTACACATGTGTATAAGAAAGTACACAAATGTATCAGCTCAGTCGTTCCCAAGATTTTGATGATGTTAGATGTCAGTAAATAATTAAAAAAATTCAACCGCATATATACTTCTACATCTTGATTGTTACGTATAATCCGTAAGTATTGCATTTAAATCATTAAAATTTATTTTTTAAATTATCTAAAATCAGACGTTATTCTAATTTTATAGATGTCTTCTCTTTGTAATTTAGTCTAGTTTTGACACAACCTTCTCTTAATTACTTTTTACTTTTGATGAAAGTTATCAGTATATTATAATTTTAATACCCAGAATTATGCAAAATCAATTATGCCTATA
>NW_017274891.1:0-3438 GCF_001594065.2 Cyphomyrmex costatus | reverse complement strand
CAACTCATGGGATCCTCTAATAATACATTTAATATCTCGTTTATTAGATGCTGATACACGTGAAGCATGGGAAATTAAACTAGGACCGTCGACTTCGTATCCCACTTGGAAAGAATTCGAAGAGTTTGTAACCGGTCACTCTAGAGCGTGGGAAAGTCTAGCTTCCGCATCCAGTCAGCCTATGAAGGAAAAGGGGCGTTTATCATATTCTAAAGGCAAGCCGGACGCCAAAGCACGCAGTTTGGTAGCTATAGCACCATCCTCTAAAGGCAGTGTAGAATGTCCCGTATGCAAATCATCTCACTTTTTGTCCAATTGCCCGAAATATTTGTCTCAGCCTCTCGAACGGCGCAAACGCACAGCTATAAAGTTAGATTTATGCTTCAATTGTTTAGGAAAGCATTTCATCAGTCGTTGCCAAAGTACTCGTCGCTGTAAAAAATGCGGCAATAGACATCATACTACTTTACATGATAACACAAAATCTTCAGAGAAACACACGAGTAAAACTAATTCAAACACTTTACTTGATAGCTCATCATCATTAGCGTCTAACGCGGAATCAAAATGACTAGAAGCCTCGCCCAGTGACCAGATCGAACGCGTTGTTAGTCAGAAGCCAATCACTTTACTCGCTACGTGCCAAGTCCAAATAGGAACATGTGACGGTGACTTTGTGATCGCCCGAGCGCTTTTAGATCCTGGATCGGAATTGTCGTTCATCACTGAGAATCTAGTACATCGGTTAAGACTTACGCGAAAGGCCGCTTCCATTCCGTTACTGGGCATTGGCGGAACTTATTCTGGACGCACCAAAGGTTTCGTAGATATTGTACTTCATTCATTGCTAGACACTGCTGATTCCTACGCCTTACAAGCCTTCATTCTTCCGCGATTAACTTTTGAGATACCTTCTTCCAGTGTAACTAGTACATCTTGGACACATTTAAAGGATTTACCACTTGCAGATCCTCACTTTAGTAAACCTGGACTAATCCATATTATTATTGGCGCAGATCACTACGGCCAGATCATTAAGCCTGAGTTGAGAAAGGGGGAACCGTCCTCGCCTATTGCACAGTTAACACTATTCGGTTGGATAGTGTACGGCCCAGTCGCCCCTGGCATTAGTGAAAGAGGAAGTTATCATTGTCATGTTGATCGCGATTTACAGAATCTTCTAACTTGTTTTTGGAAACAAGAAGATATCCCAAAGACGGTTGAAAAGTTTTTGAATAGCGATGAGGCAGATTGTGAAGCGCATTTTCGCTCTACCGTTTCGCGGGATTCGAGCGGTCGATACATAGTGCGACTTCCACTAAAGTCGCCGGCCACCTTGTTAGGGGACTCGACTGCCATAGCTTTTCGTTGTTTATCGCGGTTACTTAAACGGCTCGAAAGAGAACCGTCCTACAGTAAATTATATACGGAATTCTTACATGAATATCAGACGCTAGGACATATGATCTCAGTACCGGAGTCCGAAGTCGACGCTTCTCCTGTTTTTTATTTACCTCACCATGGAGTCATGCGCGAAAATAGTCAAACGACTAAGCTTAGAGTCGTTTTTAACGGATCGAGTCCTACTAGCAATGGCCTTTCATTGAACGACATCTTGCATACAGGGGCGAAATTACAAACGAACATTTTTGATGTGCTACTTCGGTTTCGTTCTCACCAGTATGTCTTTTCTTCGGATATTACGAAAATGTATCGAAATATACTGGTGCATGCAGACGATCAGAACCTACAGCGCATTTTATGGCATGATTCGAATGGCAAGTTACGCTCATATAAGTTAACCACGGTAACTTACGGATTGAATTGCGCTCCATTTCTTGCTCTTCGCGTCATTCAACAGCTGATTGATGACGAGGGTCATCGATTTCCTAAGGCTATCCCCTCACTATCAAGAGAAAGATACGTTGATGATATCTTTGGTGGAGCTGATTCCTTAGACGAAATTCAGGAAGTTATGACGCAAGTACATCAACTCTGTATGGCGGGCGGTTTTCCGTTACAAAAGTGGAGTAGCAACTGTCCGAGCTTATTAGATCATTTGTCGTCGTCTCAGAGTGTCCATACGGCTGCCGTTGAATTGGAATCTTCTGGCATTAAGATATTAGGCCTTTCTTGGCAACCGAAAACTGACGACTTTCGATTCACTTCTTTGCCGCCTACTGCCCGAAATGTTACAAAAAGATCCGTGTTATCTGAAATCGCACAACTTTACGATCCCTTAGGACTAATCGCGCCCGTTGTCGTTCGCGCTAAAATCTTCATTCAGGAGCTGTGGTTAGCCAAAGTCGATTGGGACACCCCTCTATCGCTTGAATTACAGCATCGATGGATTAAGTACAAGCAACAGTTACCCGAATTGGTTAGTTTAAATATTCCGCGATGGCTTCACATTTCATCGATAACACGTTCTATTCAGCTGCACGGCTTCTCTGACGCCTCGCAACTAGCAATGGCTGCGGTAGTCTTCCTTAGAGTCGAAACGGAAAATTCCGAAATTCAGATTAGTATCGTTTGTGCAAGGACAAAGGTAGCGCCGTTGAAGAAGCTTACTGTTCCTCGACTTGAGTTAAACGCCGCTTTATTGTTATCGCGTCTGATATCAAGCGTACAAAGCATCCTGGAACTGTCAGACAGTTCAATCTTTCTTTGGACGGATTCTTCTGTCACTCTCACATGGATTTCCTCGCATCCCGCCAAATGGAAGGAATACGTTCGTAACCGAGTCACAGCCATTAAAGATAAAGTACCCTCTGCTTCTTGGGGTTTCGTACCCGGCAAGGAGAATCCGGCTGATTGTGCTTCGAGAGGCTTGAATGTTAATGAAATTAAACAACATCCTTTATGGTGGCACGGACCTTCGTGGTTACGCGAGGCGCCTGTCCAATGGCCTAGATTAACGCCTACTTCTACCACCGAGATAGACATGGAAGAAAGCTCCGGATACGTCTTTACTTCTGTTCGAGATCAAGAGATACCTTCTTGGGATCTCTTGGAGCGCTACTCTTCACTGACGAAGCTCATACGGGTTACGGCAATTTGCCTACGCGCAGTTCGACGTTTTAAGCAATTACCAGCCGAGTCATCCACAGAGCATCTCTCTCCTCTTGAACTTCAGGAGAGTTGTCACTTTTGGATTCGCAAGATACAACAATTTCATTTTCAACAGGAGATGGGAATACTGTCAAGAAGAGGTCGCCTATCTAAATCAAGTCATTTGATTAAGCTGACACCATTCATAGACAAGTCTGGAATAATGAGAGTGGGCGGTCGGCTCCAGCAAGCCGGTTTGGAACACGATACTACACATCCGATCATCTTGCCAAGACGGTCTCCGTTGACAACATTAATAATTGCTGATGCTCATTTTCAAACTTTGCATGGCGGGACTCAATTGACGCTAGCATACACTCGACAAAG
>NW_017274890.1:0-3436 GCF_001594065.2 Cyphomyrmex costatus | reverse complement strand
AGCTGACTGGACGCGCTATGTTGATTGTGCGCTTGCGTTTGGACAAGCGAATGCCACCACAGGTACTCTCCTCCTAGCGACTCAATAGATTAATTTGAGGAGTGAATTTAACTTTTTTACCTGGGTATGTTCGTATAGGTTTTTCCGGAATTGATTGTTGGATATTTTCTGTTCTCGATGGTTGATCGTTCGGAGTGCGTTCTTCATTATCATGTGCCTGAGGTGTTTCTTCTGTCTGTTCTCGGGCGGTTTCCAAATAGGCCGGTTTCAGACGTTGCGTAGATACATTCTGATTTCTTGTGTTGATTTTAACTGTGTAGACTTTTTCTGACAGTCTTTCTATTACAGGAAACGGTCCTTCATAAGCGGGTGCAAGCTATCCTCGTTGATCGTCGGCTCTTATAAAGACATGGGTGCAAGTGTGCAAATCTGGGTGGAAGAATACTTTTGTTTTTGTATGATGAGCTGTGCCTTTAGGTTTTAACGTCTGTATCGCCTGGCGGAATCCTCGTAAGAAGGCTCTCTGGTTTGTTGGAGTTTCTTCCTCAAGGAATATGTCTCCTGGTAATCTGAGGGATGTTCCATAGACTAGGTCTGCGGCTGTAGCGCCGATATCTTCCTTAATGGCAGTTCGTAATCCTAGTAAAACTGTAGGGAGTGTGTCTGTCCACTGCTGGTATTCGTGACATTTAATGGCGGTTTTGAGAGATCTGTGCCATCTTTCTATTAACCCGTTGCTCTGGGGATGATACGTTGTAGTGCGAATTCGGTGAATGCCAAAGATGTTGTTGAGTGCTCCAAAAATTTGTGACTCGAATTGCACGCCTCTATCGGTTGTTAAGGTGACTGGTGCGCCGAATCTTGATATCCAGTTAGCGTAAAAGGCGTTAGCTACTGCTTCCGCTGTTATTTCTTTCATAGGAACGGCTTCGGGCCATCTGGTGAATCTATCAATCATCGTCAGGCAATATCTGTATCCGTTAGAAAGCAGGAGTGGTCCTACAATATCCAAATGGATGTGTTGGAATCTTGCGTTGGGGACAGGTATCCGATCCGGTTTCAGTCTTGTATGTCTGTGAATTTTGTTTCTTTGGCACGCCATGCATGTCTGCACCCATTCTTTTACGTCGGAATTTAGGGCAGGCCACACGAAGCGTTTAGCGACCATTTTTCTAGTGGCTCTAATACTGGGATGCGATAGGCCATGCACCATTTTTATAATTCTTTTTCGTAGTTCTCTAGGCACATAAGGGCGAACGTCACTTTGACTGACGTCGCAATATAATGTTTCCTCAGTGTCTTCGAGACGTAGTTTCTTGAGCTGTAGTGATGATGACTCGGTTTTTAACAGTTGTTCCAGCTCTTCGTCTTTCTTCTGTACTTTTGCTAATTCCTCGGTTGACACAATGACTGGAAGTGCGATTTCTTCTATTCTAGATAAGGCATCAGCGACTGTGTTCTCCTGACCGGAAATGTGAATAATCCGTGTCGTGAATTGAGCAATGTAACTTAGTTGTCTGAATTGTCTCGGCGTGGCTTTATCGGATTTCTGGTTGAAAGCGTAAAGGAGGGGTTTGTGATCAGTTTTGATCGTTAAGTCCCTTCCTTCGATATTGTGTCGAAAGAATTTGAGGCTTAAGTAGATAGCTAGAAGCTCACGATCATACGTGCTATATTTTTGCTGAGTTGGCGACAATTTCTTTGAGAAAAATCCAATGGGTTGCCATCCGCCGTCCACTAGTTGTTCTAAAGCCGCTCCTACTGCAGTGTTGGATGCGTCGCACGTTAGTGTGAGAGGGGAACTCTCCACGGGGTATGAAAGTAACGTGGCTTCCGCTAATTGTTTTTTTACTTCTTCAAAGGCGTTGCTCGTCTCTTGGGTCCATTGTATAGGTCTGCGATCTTTTTTTCGTGCGCCTTTTAAGAGCTCGTGTAGTGGCGTTTGTGCTCCGGCTGCATGAGGAATGAACCTTCTATAAAAATTGACTATTCCGAGGAATCTCCGTAGTTCAGTTCGATCCTTAGGTTTCTGATAGTTTTGAAGGGCCTCGACGCGTTGTGGCAGTGGTTGCACACCGTGTTGGTTTACTAGGTAACCGAGGTATTCTATCTCGGTCGTACCTAGAACAGATTTTGTCAGATTAATGCTTAGGTTGTACTTACGGAGGCGTTCTAGCACGAGCCTCAAGTGAGAGTGATGTTGTGCTTCATCCAACGATGCCACGATGATGTCGTCAATGTATCCATGACAGCATGTTAGACCTCGTAACGCAGTGTCTAGATATCGTTGAAACGTCTGAGCGGAGTTTCTCAAGCCGAATGGCATTGCCATGAACTGGAAAAGGCCGAATGGTGTAGTTACCGCTGTTTTTGCAATGTCCTCAGGGGCCACAGGAATCTGATGATACGCCTTGGTTAGATCCAGTTTGGAGAAGATTTTGCAATTAGCCAACTTCGATGTAAAGTCTTGAATGTGCGGTACGGGGTAACGATCTGGTACCGTTACTGCATTTAATCGTCGATAGTTGCCGCATGGTCTCCAATCGCCGTTCTTTTTCTTAACCATATGGAGAGGGCTGGCCCATGGGCTGGATGAAGGTCTACAAACTCCTTTGCTTATCATTGATTCGAACTCAGCCTTGGCAATTCGATACTGTTCGGGCGTTAGCCTTCTGGGGAGTTCCGAGACCGGTTGACCGTGCGTAATGATTCGGTGGACGACCTCTTGTCCAATTGGTTTGATGGACGTCGCCCGCGTAATATCAGCAAATTCGGTAAATAGTTTGTTGAACTTGCAAGATGGTTGAATCGTAGAGAGTGATTGTGCATTTGTCCAGGTTAGCTTGCCGTGCACTTTAAGCAGAGTTTCTTTGTCTACGAGCTTGCGATTTGAAAGATCTACCAATAGCTTGTGTCGTTCTAAGAAGTCAGCGCCAATTATTGCTTGTTGAATGTCCGCTATGACAAATGACCATGTGTACGGGCGCCTTAATCCTAGGTTTAACGTGAATGTCCTCTCGCCATATGTGTTGATGATCATACCGTTCGCAGCATATAGTTTGAATTCGTCAGGTGTGGCTCGCTTGGCATAGAGTCGTCTGGGTATTACTGATACATCCGCACCGGTGTCGACTAAAAATTGGATAGCCGTAACCTTGTCTCTAATAGTTAGTCGGCGGCTTGGCCTTGCGCCGGCGCTTGGCCTTGCGCCGGCGGTGGCCGCCACACTTTCCGTCGGCGTTGTTAGTTTTCCGATTGTTGCGTGAGCGGTGCCTTGTAATCACAGGGTTTTTTGCAACAGCGCGCTTGATTACCAAATCTACGGTGATAATAACACGTACCGTCTTGTGCTCGTTCGCTTGATCTCGAAGTGTTGCGTCGTTGGCGGGATCTTTCTCTCCTAGCCTTGCTACGATCGCGTCTTTGATTTTTGCGA
>NW_017274889.1:0-3427 GCF_001594065.2 Cyphomyrmex costatus | reverse complement strand
TATTCGCTAAAGTTTGCATGTGGTATGACGGGATACAATGAACTGTTACGCCAAAATTTTCCTTTGCCAAGTACTAGAACTTTAAGGAGGAAATTAGAAAATTTTAAATTTAATAGTGGGATAAGTGAGGACATTTTCTTTTTTTTAAAGATTAAAGTTTCTCAATTTAAAAACCAAACAGATAAATATTGTGTGTTAGTATTGGATGAAATGTCTATTACTCCGGGGAAATTTTACGACCATAGTTCCGGTAGTTTGTATGGACATGTCACTATATCAGAGAAAGAACAAAAGAATACTGCAACTCATGCATTGTGTTTCATGTTAGCTGGATTGGCTAGTAGATGGAAGCAGACAGTAGCATATTATTTTACAGGAACGACGATCCCAGGAGATGTTTTGAAATTAATAGTAACCGAAATTATTTCAAAGGCGGAAAATATTGGCTTATCAGTTCAAGCTGTTATTTCAGATATGGGTACTAACAATCAGTCAATGTGGAAGGAATTCAACATAAAAATATCGCGAATACAGATTAATCATTACTGCCAACATATTTGCGATGCAAATCGTAAATTATATTTTTGTTCGGATGTTCCGCATGCATTAAAAAATATTGTTCGTGGTCTTCTGTTGAATAAAGTGTTTAAAATACCGCAATACTTCGTTGACAAGTATAATCTACCAACTTGTGATGTTAGGGCTTCATACTTATCTGACGTAATAAAAGAAGATGAAAATTGTGATATAAAATTAGCTCCAAAAGTTAAGAAAGATTATGTAGAAGGAAATAAGTTTCATTTTCAAAAAATGAAAGTATCTTACGCTATGAGCGTTATAAGCGATGAAGTTAGTTCGGCATTGCGATTTTTATGTAATGACAATTCAAAAGATGAACGTCAAAGTACTGCATGGTTTATTTCAGTTGTACGGCGATGGTTTGATTTAATGTCTAACCGAAAGTTATCATTGGCTTTAAGTAAATTAAAAAATGAAAAGTTTAAAGAAGTTATAGATTTTCTTAACGAAGTAATAATACTATTCAGAGACTTAGCTGTAGGAGATAAGGGTAATTGGAAACCGTTCCAAAGTGCTGTAATTTTATCAACCATGACTGTAATTGATTTATCACAATATCTTATAAATGATTGTGATTTTTTATTTCTTTTAACATCGCGTTTAACTCAAGATTGTCTAGAAAATCTATTTTCTGCTGTCAGAAAAAAAAACGTAATTCCAAATGCTGTTCAATTTAAGAATAATTTAAAATTAATTACTATTTCTCAATATATGAAAGATGTTAAAAACAGTAGTTACCAAGAAGATGACCGAGAGTATTTTTCAGAATTTTTAAATATCATACAAAACCGTACTCGTAGCACTTACGACACAATCCGACCAGCAATTTGCACAGATATTTACAATTACTGCAAAACACGCACTGTTACTTTAAACAATACAGATATAAACAAATTGCACTATATAGCTGGTTATTTAATAATGAATATTTTCAAAAACGAAAATGCTTGCGAAACATGTTTATGTGCAACAGGAAATAAAAATGCAAAATTTTATTACTATAGTACATTAACACGTATTAGAGCTCGTCAAAATAATAGCTTATTTTTTATTAATGCAACAACGTTACATTTTTTTATTCAAATTGAGACAAAGTTTCGAATATTTAAAGAATATATGAACAATCACAAAGAAAACGTCAACTTAAAGAAACTTTTTATGGAAATCTGCCAAGATATACCATTCACTCTTCCACCTTGTCACAATTTGAAAACTAAAATTATTTTACGTTACTACACATTACGTATGAGATTATCATCTAAAAAAATGCCTGTGACAAAAAATGTAACTTATTCTAGTAAGAGTATGGCAATGCATCATTTTGTGCTGTGATAGATGATTTTATAAAAAGATTTTAATATTTGTTAAACATTAATTTATGATAAATGTTTATTTTTAAGATAGAGAGAGTGATAAATGTTTATTTTTAATAGTTTATATAAAATTTATAATAATTTTTATTTGAAAGTTTATATATATAAATTTATAATAAATTTGTTTAATATAACTCTTTATGTTTCCCTTCTTTATTTTTTCTTTAATTTTAGTCTTTAATTATAGTCACCAACAGTAAGAAACTAAATTATGTATTGTGTTTCAGATGGTGCAATCATCATTTAGGAGTGATTTCATCAATATCAATTAATTTAATGAATAATTTTCTTATTCAATATATTGAATAAGGTAACATTCCTTATATATTAATATAATATTATCATGCACCCCTCGCCCTGATGAAGTGAACAGCATGGTTCACGAAACGTTGGCATCAAGAATGAAGATAGACACGGTGATAACCCGCAAACTTTCTGGCATAAGTAAAGAAAATACCGAAAGCTTTAAAAATGCATAATAATATTAATTATATTAACTTATATAATTATATTAACAATTGAATTGTATCCAACAGCGAATTCGCAAGTATTTAATCAAAGCAGAATGTAACAGAACGTTGATTTTCATATTAAAATAATGCGATCAAGCAGCAATTAATTAAAATTAACTATTTTAGGAGAAATGTAAAGTGTTGATAATAATTTATATTATCGTCAATTGTTTATATGTATATTTAACTGTCCGGCCGAAGATGACATAATAAAGGTGTCGAAACATTTGTAACTATTTTGATCTAATTCCTGAAGATTATTTGTACACACTTATTTTTAATAAATTGTAATTGAATAATAAGATTTGTAAGAAGAATTTAATAATAAAACAGGATTAGTGTTGTGTATTACTCTGTTGTTAATTTTGCTAATATTTTAAGGTAAGTTGTGTGCAGCATAAACAATCTTGCATAAATTCTCGGGAAAATCAATAATTTAGTTGCTTTCTATTTCCACACTAAACTTAGATAATTTTCATTTATGACGTCACAATTCAATTGACTCACATTCTTTTTTTATTCTGGCAATTTAATTGACTTTTTGCCAACAATCTGCACAATCTCGAGATCATATGATTTATCAAGTCTTGTTAACCCATACAGCACAGCAAGATTGCAGCAACGTTGCAGCAATATTTTCCTGCAAGATTGCAACATTGCAAAAACATTGCGAAATGTTGCAGCAACATTGCTGCAGCATTGCAGCAACAGTAAAATGTCCGCTTGCAGAAATATTGCAGTGTAACATTGCAGCAACATTGTAATGTAGTATGTATGCAATAATAATTTGTGCAGCGTCACGAAAAAAAAAATATTTCAGCAGTTCTTATTAATTAGATTTCTTTCTCCATCATTGTGTGTCCTCTCCGTAAGTGCTCAACTGACTAATAATACCTAGGGAAAAACTTTTAAACCTGATAGGATTTGAACTCGTGACTCGATCCACGGTCCAGTTCTGAGTCG
>NW_017274888.1:0-3423 GCF_001594065.2 Cyphomyrmex costatus | reverse complement strand
TTGATTTTTTAATTTAGAATTAAATATGTTAACATTTTAATATTATTTTAAATGTATTTTTATCTTTGATTCTTACTTCGCCCTTTCGATTTGTAATGATTATTGTTATATTAAGAGTCCTTGAATTTTCATCTTACTAGTCTTCATAGTCGATTATTATTTATTATAAAACTATGACAGTTTTATATATCATATAGTATCATGTATTTTCATGTAGAGAATAACAGTTCTCAGCTTTTTTCTAAAACTTTTTCAATTTGATTCATCGGACAAAAATTGATATTCTTTTTGGTTTCTTATTATTTTCAAATCTTATACATAAAGGCACGATTACGTAATGCGTTTTTAAAAAAATTAAATTTTAACTATCTTTTACTAATTAAATCAAAATATTGTGTGTATTAATAATACAATTTATTCATTTCTGTAATAGTTCAACTATATATGAAATTTTAATATTTTTTTCTCTATTCTTATTTTATATACTTTTATTATATATTTTATTATATATTCTTTTAGAAATTAAAAGAATTACTCTCTGAGTCAAGTTGTGGCAAACAAATTTTGAGTCAAATACGATTAACTTCATCAGATCGCAATAAAATCTGTCATTTGATTATTGATAAACTTCTCTGCAAATCTAAAAAGTATGTATGCATATTAATATATTATATACAAGAGTACAATATATTAAAAATTTATATTTTTATATAAGCAAAGATGTCTATATTCGATCAAAGTCTTGGTATCTAATATACTTTTGTGTAAATCTTACACTTTTCAAATTTGAATAAACTGCGCATTAATTATTTATCTGACAATTTAAACTAAAGCTAGAGTACGTATTATATTACAAATAAAGTTGGTAAGCAGTTTAATGATGCAGTTTAATAAGACCAACAAATAACACTAGATAATAAATTTTAATTTGTTTATTGTATCACAAATGTAAACAGCAATTTCCGATATATTTTTGCCTGTTGAACACGAATTCGTTATTTTAATTTGATTAGCTTACATTTTTAAGATAAATGACAAAGTCAGAGATGTTAATGTCAAAGATGCAAAGAATAACAATATTTAAGATATTTATAAAGTTATAATACTGGCAGTAAATTTTTTTGGAAATCTTTATTAATACTACATAAAAGTATCAACTTTTAGCTTTAAAATGCATTTTATTTCGTTTTGATATACTTTTTCGTTTTCAAGATATAACAATTTAAAAATATAGCTTGTTTTCTGTGTAATACCTGTAGCATTAACAAAAATTAAAAAAGAATTTGCTGCCCTTCCCCCAATATTACAACATCATCAAAATGTTCAAAATTATCGTTTTTGTATCTTTGACGTCATTTTGATCCACTATGACCAAATATGGCATCTTTGCTTATTTGTATTGAACATATTTCTCGGTCGATTAACGCACTTACTATTGTTAATAGTATTTTTTATTATTAATTTTATCTTAATCTAATATTGTAGAATAACGTCTGAACAATTTCAAGAATGGTCTGCAGAAATAGTTAACGTTTTTAAATACGAAAACGTGTCGACGTATTATGTTCCAAGTAATACAAAATTTAAACGTCTGGCTAATGGCAAACTATGGGACAAGTACAATAATCTTAAAAAATATATTAAAAGAAACGAGAACGTTAAAACAGACGATGACCTTGATGAATCTGATCTGGATTATGAAGAGGTATTGCTAAAATTGCGTACAATTCAACCAAATGATCCAAATCTTACAACACTTTGGAAAGAAACGTTTAAAAAGCGACAAAAAGACTTTTCGATTGAACAATATTATGAAGAATATCCTGTTTTAAAAACGTCAATTGGTGCCATACTGGTAAATACAATTTTATTGATCTATAAATTATTTAAAGATTTTATAAATTAATGTTCATTATTGCAGTTGCAGACTGATTTTGAGCTACAAACAGGAATAGATGCGCATATTTTTCCAAAAAAATGGTCTGAAATTGCTCCATTTATATTAGATTTTGCTGTGAACACAGATTTATGTCCATCATTATGCGATCTACAAAATGGTATGTACGCACACACATGTATGTACCCACGCACGCAATATTTTTATATATACATTTTTTCGTATACACTTTTTATATACATAATATTTTTCAAAATACAAAATACTATAATCGGAATGTTTGCTATAAATATTCAAATGCAACAAAATGTCTAATAATATTAGATTTTATTAGTTTTTCATAATTTTGAAACAAATTATGTTTGAACTTTTATAATTGTTATAAAAACATTTACTTTTTTATTTCTTATATTTGACTTTATTAATTAATTTTTATTATATGATATATTGAATTAACAATATTTTTTCTGGATATTTTCTTATTCTATTTTTTCTCGTAAAATATTTTATTTGCAATGGTAATATAATAATATTATATAAATATAATACAATTCCTTTAAAGATTTAATATTGTTTAAATATCAATTTCAGATATACCTGTCGAAACATTAAGTTTTCTTATATTACCTTATATATTTCAACCATGTAATGTGAAAACAGGCAATAAAAAAAAGTGGAAACCTTCTAAGGCAGAAGTCGCTGAAAGTTTCGTCTGTCGAATTCCTGTAAGTGCATTATAAATTATTTTTTTAAATTGTATTATTACGAGTATTTCTGAAAAAATATTTTTAATCTTATCGTTTTCATATTTAGTAGTGTTGTTTTATTTTTTTAGAATATAGCTGAATTAGAACCTAAATTGCAGAAACGAAAAGAAAAACTTGAAGCTTTTGGATTAACACTTCAGCCAATGATAGTTGCAATTGGTACTATTGTAAATCTGACAGATTTTTATATTATTATAAATAATACTAAATATGTATCGACGAGCCTAATGAGCGCAGTGGATTTGTGCTTCCAAGCTTTCTTTGCACTAGATGCAAAGTATCCAGTAGATTCTGAAATGGTATGGTACTTTTTACAATACCATGTATATGGTATTGCTAATGAAAAATACGCTCGAAATTTTATTTCTGTCGATATCGTTTGGAATAACATACAAGGATTAATGTCCGCTTCACAAGCCTCTTCACAAGAGTAATTTAAATAATTATAATCCCCCCTTTATGTGTATTAACATGATTTTTTTAAATAAAACTTAAATCATCTGCTTTTTAGTGCATTTACATCGATAGATACGTTCTTAAAAATGATAAAGTGTCAATTTTGTTTTAACCATTTTTCTAAAAGATATTTAAAATTACATATGAAATATGAACATCATACACATTTCAGTTATGTGCAGTATTCTTGTCAATTCAAAAATTGTGATCGTTCTTATTCAGATTATCAAACGCTTGTTAAGCATCAAAGACGTTGCAAACATTTGAAAGGAGCGGTGTTAGAATCTGATTCTGCAAAGTTGA
>NW_017274887.1:0-3419 GCF_001594065.2 Cyphomyrmex costatus | reverse complement strand
TATATATATATATATATAGGTATTATGTATTTATTATATGATACACATGTGTAATATACATGTATATTAGTGTACATTTGGTCATTGAACTTTTTTTACTATTCTAGTATTATATTAATAGATAAATAGTAAACAAACGTTCTTTGTCTCGTTATTGATTCTACATGAAGACATTGGTAGCGGAAACGGGCAGAAAGTATCAATTTATGGTTTATATATACCGCGCTACACGTTTCTGTCCACGTGAATTAAATTTATTCAATATCAGAATATCGGCCAGTTGATTTCTCGCAAGTTAGATATCAAGCTGATATGTGCAGTTAGTATTATATCTTGAATGTTATGCTTTTATCGAGACATGATAACGTTAAAATAATCCATTTCTTCCTATTTCTACACGTGTATAATTATTATAGTCATTTTTGTAATATAAATAAATCAGAATACTATTAAAATTTCTTATTGATCAATTTTTAAACATACATATAGATACATATATTTTCTATATGTCAGTTTACAAATTCTAGCCCTTAAGATTTTAGCTAATAAAATTGTCCTAGGAAAAAATAAAATTTAGATACTCTATTATATGTATGTAGAAATATGTAATCATAGAAAGTAAAAATAAATTTATACGCACACATGCGCGCGCACATACATATAATACATCTTTCGTTGTTACGTACGTGATCATCAAAATGTCCATCAGAACTAATTTCTTGCAATTCTCTTGATGCAGATAATGTATGTAAGTATTTTTAGTTTGGGATCAAATAGTGCTGTCCTGGGCACTGTAGCACGTATTGATTTTCAAAAATACATTTTCTCTCAGGTACATCCACCTCTCGATCAATGGAGATAAGTTCAGTGTGACCGAAGTATAATTAGTTTTCAAGATCTGCGAGCTGGGGAGAGAGAGAGAGAGAGAAAAAAGAAGGAAAATTGGTCGGAAAAAGAATGAGAATACAGCACTTCCAGAATATTATATTAAAATTATATTTTTAGATATTTGGTTTACGAGACCATCGTGATCTAATTGCTACAATTGTGTCCGATGTATAATTGGAACCATATGCAATGAAATATTAAAAACTGCGCACGATATCGCACTGATGCAATGTAATTATAGTGAATAATCAATACAATACCATCAAAAGAGTGTCAATTGATGACGATTTATAAGATACGAGATAAAAAAAAAGAAATTATATTTAGTAATTGATACCTATACACATAATACAACAATTCAATCAAGAGAGGAAATATTAGATACATATTATTATTGCGTTTTTTTCTCAGTCCTTTTAATAATATCATATACATACAACATTTAAAGTTGCTAAATAAAGAATTAACTTCAGATAAAATATATATGTTATTTTTTTTTAAACGTCACGTATATGTATTTCTCTTGTGTAATATCTACGTAAAATAAAATACAATGTTACATTTATTTTTCAAAATTAAGCTGATTTAGATAAAATTTTAATAAGATAATCGTGAAAAATCTGCTGATATATCTCAGACAATGTGTTTGTTACTATCCTTTTTCAACTAATAAATGTTCTTTTTGAAATTTCGGAATAGAAGACTAAATTTCCGTCGTATTTTGTTTATTTCCATTAGCGTTGTGCAACTCTGCATGATTCTACATAGCTTTCTTTCGACTCTCTCGACATCCTCAGCACACTCGGCATCACACGGATTCTCATGTGGACGGCTGGCGGGGCATGCGCGTATTCCCACGTTCACCTGGGGAGGGTATAAAAGATCGCGGGTCGAGCGCAACGGACTCAGTTTAATCTCGTGAGTAACACGTAATTATCTTGGCGAGAAGAAGAAGCGATCTCGACTTTTACCAATCGATCGATCGAGAAAGATAAATATAGCGTAATTGTGCTGCAACACAGCGGCGGAAATCAAGTTTGGAATTGCGGAAATATTCGAGTAAAATAAGTGTTTATCTGTGTATGAAAGTCTATCTCGATCTCGACTTCGAGATAGTCCACTTCCACACAGTCTACGCGTGGAAAGTGTGAATAAACACCCTGAAACAATCTGCGCAGGTGTCTATCTGTAGTCCTTTATTGTGAGATATCTCATTATTTTATGTATAGAAACGTGTGATATCAAGCAACACCAGTTAAATGACATGGAGGAGCCCGCGCAATTGACTGATTTGAGCGATCACCGACAGCATCGATACCATTATCATCATCATCATCATCACCATTATCATCATCATCATCATCATCATCATCATCGAGGTAGAACGCCCGTGGGTGAAATCGGTGACGACGAGTGCAGCACCGACAGTGGCTGTAGCAGCGGCGGAAGTACCGGAAGTGGCGAACGTCTGTCGCGACGCGGTAGCGGTGAACGTTTATGCAGATCCAGTAGATCTCCGAGAACGCATTGCTACTCTGAGAGGCTGCGAGGACGAACGACACGATCACAGGAACGGCTTAGTACCAGCGTGCAGAGATCGTCGGAGCGCACTTGGAGCCCTCCCGAAGACGTCGGAAGTCTACCTCGTGGTGGTATCTCACCCTCATCGTATTCCTCCAGTCCTTCGGATGCTCACAGCAGCAGCGATAGCGACTCCCTTAAGAGGCCCTCCACAACGGAGACTCTACGACGGGCCTTTCAAAGTCTCAAGATTACCTCATCCAAATGGGATGGGAACAGCAAGGAGAAGAAGCACGCGAAGAAGAGCCCGAAGAGGATTTTGCGTAGCCCAGTGCCCTATATTTATGTCCGAGGACCATCCGGTCTACCCACTCAAAGGATTCCCCGAAACTCTGGTTTTCAGCAGCAAACTGTACAGCCGTGTTCCTGCCAAGACCTATAATCGATCACTATCGGTAGTATAGATGTCGATACATCGCTGGGCGAATTTTAAAACATCAGGAATATTATAGGAATATCAGGAATTACGCAGGACCAAGAAAAACTTTTTAGTTTCCTCTATCAGAGGAAACTAAAAAGTTAAGGATAAAATGCCTAATCAAACGGCGCCTTTTGATCATCGTGCTTACGATATATAGTAGATATACATATCTCGTTTGTACGTCTCATCGACAAGACACGTTATCTTTACAAATTCCGCATTCGCGCGTGAATTATATAGGGATAATAATATATATCGATGAACTTTCTAAGCTTTTTTCTGGGTTCGTTTTTCCTTTTTTTTCACTCGGAATCGTTTATTCGATTATATTTCACGTACGATTTACTCGTGACATTTCTCGAGGCATATAAGGTTTTTCTCTTTTAAGTAGTACAAGTCAAGCGTAACGTCGACTCACACGTGAATTCGCTCGAATCAGCGAAACAAACGATTAAAAAGGCAAAAGGAAGACGTATAGAGAGAAAGAGAGAGAGAGAGAGAGAGAGAGAGAGAGAGAGAGAGAGAGAGA
>NW_017274886.1:0-3416 GCF_001594065.2 Cyphomyrmex costatus | reverse complement strand
CGGGGGTGGCCGAACCCCGCCGACGGTGATTGCTTCTCCCCCAGTCTGCCTTAAAATTGACGTCATATTCGTTATCCTTTCGACCCTTCTTCCGTGCCGTCCTCGCGTCTCCCGCGCTTCCGCCCCTGGGCATCTCTTTCTGCATGCGTATAAGCTTACATCAACCCTTCTCCATACGGCCACACCCAGTTCAGGGTTCAGTCGACGAGTACCCCGAATCCGAGACGCGTGAGGTAGCGGATGAAAAAGGTGGATTCTTTTTTTTTCCTCTGCGATTTCCATCGCCGCGCGTCATCTCCTTCGAGCGTCTCTTTTTTCGTTTTCCTTTTTTTCGAAGAGAAATTTTGCCCCCGAAGGTCATTATTGAGCCGTTTGCTGCTAAATGAGAAATGGTGAGTCGATGAGGATGAGAAGAATTTATATACTGTTATAATAGTGCTTGCATATTTATAGCGCGTACTTTGAAAGATTCGCTTCAAACTTCAATATTTTACAACTGCGTAATTATTAATTTTTCAAATATCAGATATAAATATGAAATTAAACAATTATCTGCAATTATTGGAAATTAAAAACTAAAATGGATCGTGCGATCGTTTACAAAGTTTGATAGAAATCTTACGAGATCTTATATGGAACGTTTAATAATTTGATAAGAAGAACAAGGGGGTAAAATATTGTTTGAATCAATGAAATGATTATCGACAAAATTGATTCTCGTTTTCTGTGTATATTAATGAAAAATTTTGATCTTTGCTGCTCAATTGCGAGCGTCGTCGATAAGCATCGCGGCTCCCGAGATACACAAACGGAAGGGAGAAAGAAGGCTTTACGAGCGGAATAGTGGGCATCCCTTACCGCGGCGTCGAACCACCCCCTCCCAGAAAGAGCTTCCATCCCGGGAGAGAGCTTCCATTACTAATCCATGCAAAAACCGGAATATCTTTATCCCCCTCCGCATGCTGAGGACGTATTTCCGGAATAAATTCCGACGGAGGTAGCCGCGCGAAGACTCTACTATGCGTTTCATGTACAACGTTCTTTATTATTTTTACCGGATTGATCTAACCCTTTCACGTTGGCTCGCGAAAAATTATTTCGAAAACCGGAGCGTATAAAACTATAATATATTTTCAGTTGGGAGATACGCTCTGTTATTATGTAGATTTTCTACGAGTTTCGACGTTTATTGATTATGCAGAAGTCATAATTTTATTCATAACACTCGAATCCGTTATATTTATTATCAAATATTAATACGCGATGTTTTTAAAAAACTCATACACTTTTTAATTTTATTAACTTTATATTATTTCAAGTTAATTCATCACGCGAATGTATGTAAAATCTAGTACATCTTTCTCTCCGTATACTCTTCTAGCAAATATTAATTATAACCGAACATCTGCATTGCAGTGCGCGTAAACTTAATCCTCAAACCCCGAGACTCGTTTCCCTTGATACCGGTTCGCGCGATAAAACGCCGATGGCGACTTTATGACATTTTCCGCGAGAGATAGGAAAAGAGCGACCGCGGTCACCGCGAGTATGAACGTCGAAACGACTTGAAGGCTCGCAACTCGGGGAAATACGTGTGTCGTCCGAGCCACACGGGTGGGCGAGTGGTATCCGAGCCCAAAGGGTTGGGGTTTGAGGAGAGGAGGCGGTCGAACGGGTTAGAAAGGGTTGGAGAATCGTGGCAGTGCCGGCGCTCGCGGAGGTAGATCTGGGCGGAGGTGGAATACGAATATGAGAATTAAAGCCGTCGAAGGAATTAAAGCGTATAACCGTGGCGCGGATTTCTCCGGGCTGCGTCTGTCTGAGCGCCTATCCGTCTATTCTATTGTACTTTGGATATTCGTACTTGCGTTCGTCAACGGATTTCGGCTATCCTGCGGACAACAAATTTCTAAATGTGATTTTATCCGATTGCAGCAAGGCATTCGCATAATTTTCGAATTTGAAAATTTCTGAGAGATCGATAGAAATCAGAAAATTTTTTTATACCTGTTTTACTATGTGACTACACATTTAGTGCGATATCTTCATTCGAGAAAAAGCTTTAAAAAATGTCACATGTTTATTTATTTTTATTATGTATTTGTAATGGTTTCTCAAAGAATGTGATATTTCTCTCTCTCGAAATAAATATCTTGAAGAAACATTACTTCTAATGTACGAAAATGTTTGCAATAACCTCTTTAATTGTCAGGATTCCGCCATGGATTTAGCCAGACATTTCCGTTCAAACGATATCTTCGAACTTTGGTCGCGATTTGTGGGGGGTGGAGGGGTGGCATAGCATCGAACTCGAAATCGCGATTACGCGCACGGTCAAATACCACCGCGCGCGAGACCGCACGGTCATAATTAACGGGCATAAATTATCAATCCGAACGTCGGTTAGCAGCACGGGTTGGCACACCGGACGCACGTACGCGAAGCCCAGAAGAGGGTGGAGGGTGGACGGTTGATACGTGTGTTGGGCAGAAGCGAATGGAGCGGCGGGCGCGGGGTGGTGAGAACGAAGGGTAGTAGGTAGTCGAAGGGCAGCAGCAGGATGGCCACCGGCCGAAGTGATTGATATAGAGAGACGCGGTCGTCGCTGCGGGTCCCAACTCTGGTAATGCTGACTCCGTGACGTACGAATCTGCGAGCATTGCGAGCCGTCACTGTGACCGCGTGTCTACTGACACCCGGCCTAGGTGCCACGAAAGAAACAAATGTCTCTCGGCGTTCACGCACGTCCCTTCACAGTTGGACGTGTCTGACCACTGTTACTCTGTACACTTACCACTGCTGTTGCGATATTCGCAATTTTTGTGAAAATGTAACTTTTTCCACAAAGATGCTCGCAGATTTCTCATAATATTACAAATCAAAAGTTGTTTATGTTAATACAATATTATTTAAGTATTAAATCTATTTTTTTACTTATTTGAACAACATTATTGTCTAAAATTAATTAATTCTAATGTTATACTTTTACATTAGATTTGTATCATTTTTATTATATGAATTAATTACTTTTGATTATTTTTATTCGATATTAATATAAGTTATTATGTTATATTATGTTATTAAAGAATGTAATACACTTCCCATCAAAAGATACACTGTTTTCTATCGTCGAAGAGAACTTGGTGCAAAGCGTAACATCATTTCTCAAATCACGTTGGCAAGATCGTTGCTGGCTCGTCGTCGCATATTTTTCAGTAGAATAACGGCGGTTTTCGCTCACTAATCGTCCTCGCGTGCGTGGCCAATTCGACGTAGTGTTCACGTACGATGTGTCACTTTCAAAAAAGAAGATACATTTGGGAAGATAAAGGCGTGTCAACGTCAGCTATCCATTCGATCTCTCTAGCTCTCTCTCTCTCTCTCTCTCTCTCTCTCTCTCTCTCTCTCTCTCTTTC
>NW_017274885.1:0-3410 GCF_001594065.2 Cyphomyrmex costatus | reverse complement strand
TATTTCTTTTGTTTCAAATTTAGAATTAAATGTGTCGACATTTTAATATTGTTTTAAATGTAACTTACTTCTGACTCTTTCTTCACCCTTTTAACTTATGTTGAATATTTTTATATTAAGAGTCCTTGAATATTTTCATCTTATTTGTTTTTGAAATAAAATTTCAAAATTCTCGTATCAAAAATGCATTACTAGAAATAAATCATCGAAATGACTCACCTCGCTAATAATAATCTGTTAATAAAATTCTACAATTGCACCATTATTATTGATAGTTGATCACACTGAACATATAGTTGATGAAATATATAAAAGTAAGTTCGAACACCACGAGTAAACTGGAGTCTGTAACTGGAGTAAACTTCTCACGTCGAGATATCATTCGACACTAAAACTATGTGCTACAGAATTCGACTGTGGCATTTCATGAACGAACAGCACAGTAGGACCAATCACAATTCTGTATAGTCATTATAGGAAGGGGAGAGGGCATACACTTTTTAAGAACGTAAGAACAGCAAACGCAAATGGATTGAGATAGATCAGGGCTCGGCACGAAAGCCGAGCGTCTTAGTACGCTCCTAAGGGTTGAGAGCGGCATTTGGTTTGCGCGTGGGATGGTGAGGTAAGGGGGACAGCGGTAGGCGGAGTCGATTCGAAAATCGGCCATAAGTTGCATTTCGTGCAGAGTCCTGAAAAGTGTTCAGATTCCCACTCGAGTGCCACTCAGGTATCCTTCTATCCTTATTGTTTACCGAATGTTAAACAAGAATGACATGACACCCAGAGAGTACTCGGGTGGGAATCTGAAGACGCTCAATAGATAGTAATCTGTAATATAAAAATTTTAGTCAATTAGAGCTGACTCAATGAGAAATGACAATGAAATCGATGTCGAATCAACATCAATTCAATGTCGATTCCATTGTCATTTCTCACTGGTGAAAGTTTTTAAAAATTCTTGACTGTGATGAATTAATTAATTCTTACGGCACAAAATTACTGTTATGGAAAGTATGTGCGGACCCTCTTAAGTATACACAGCTAGTATACTCTGTATATTCAAATCTTGGAATTTGTATGATATATGAAAGTTCTTTGTTGAAGAACTACAGAAGAGCTACAGAAAGAGTTTTCTTGAAATTATATTGTGCTGTGACGGATACTTATTTTTTTTTTTTTTTTATTAATTATGCTGTTTCTTCGTATATTTCCTGTTATTCCAAAAAAAATTCCAAAAGAACATTAGAGAGAAAAGAAAATTTCTTGTCTATTCATTATAGCAGATAGTATACTTGCAGAGCTTATTCTTCTATAACTCTCAATGCAAAAGTTTCGTTATTATTATAATACTATTGTATATTTTTCATTATTAGTAGTAAGAAAACTGTAACGTTTTTGTTATAGCAATAACGAAACATGCTTCAGGCTTAGTTTCACAACTCACGATTAATTCTTAACCGAGGTTTAATTTATTTTTTATAATTTTTTATAATTATTTCTCATCTGTTTATAATTCTAGAAATGCAAAAAGATGAGAAATAAGTCGAAATAGGGATGCTGGAATGGGGGAAAGGCGCAGGTAACTCTAAAGCCTATATTCTACAATGTGCTTTTTGTTTTCCATTTTTTACTTTTTATTATTTTTCACATTTTGTCTTTTTGCTTCTTATCCCGTTTTTCGTTTTATGTCGCTCGAAATAAAAGTTAACGAATTTCGAAAGAAACAGCGAAACACTTAGCAAGAAATACAATTGTCGATAAAACGATCACAAAGAGGACAAAAGCAAGAAACAGAAAATAAAGAGCATATTGTAGAATAATCACCCAGATAGCCAAACATGCTGAAGCATAGATGAAGTGGCAAGCCATGTTTGTTTGCTACTCCTGTGCCGAATCTAGTGCAGCCACGTGTCGTATATAAAAATTTTAATGTTAAAAAATTATGATTTTAATAATGAAACGTACTCGTATCTTTACATTGTAGCAATACCTCCGTTACCGCGGTCAATGATACACGAAAATGTCTAACGAAGAAATTGTTTGGTTCTGAAAGGGACATGTTTTGATTACTTTGTTTTTTATCTAGATAGAGGCGCCAAAAAGATATGAAGATCACCTCCATTTTTTTAAATAAAATTGTATAATTTTTTTTACACAATATGATTCCTCTAATTATTCTCTGTATATGTATAAAAGTATTAAGGTAGATGTATCAAAAACCCAATGGTTTACGAGATATTTTATGACATATGTATGTTGACACAAAACGTTAAATATCTCGTGAACTGTTATTTTTTTTATATCGTAGATACCTTAATACTTTTATAGATAGAATAATAAGATGAATCAATTAGTGTAAAGAAAACACATTATTGCTTAAAAAAATATTTAGATAAAATTGATACTTTTTTAAATAAGCAATTATGTGTTTTTCTTACACTAATTGATTCATCTCATTATTCTGTTCATAAAAATATTAAGGTATATGTGATTATCAAAAAATTAATAGTTTGTACGAGATATTTTGTGTCAATATATGCCAGAATAAAATATAAAATATCTCGTAAACTATTGATTTCTTGATACATCTACATCTGACGTTAAAGATAAAAAACAAGGTGACCAAAACATGTCCTCCTCCGAACCAAACAATTTCTGCCTTAGACATTTTCGCGTATCGATTGACAGTAACGAAGATATTGCTTTGTAATAGAGTTACTGGGACACCCTGTATATACAATATATATATATATATATATGTATATACATACACACTATTTATATATAGAATATAGTACGTATGTTTTCCCTGTCATTATTACTAGGTACATAAATTCGACAAAGCTTGCCAATATTGTGACAGCAAATCATGTCGCAATGTGTCAGCAAAGAGTGTTGCTCACATGTACGGATGTGCCTCATATGCCGACTCAATTGTTGCAAATATGCCGACACATTGCGCAAACGTGAGTGCACTATGTCGGCACAATATCGACATTTTCGGAAATATGTACCGAGTGTAGTGATGCATTTTGATACAAAAATCTCGAAATATCGTCTCGAAAGTTCTCGTATCATTTCAAGTATAACATTTCAAATAACATTTTAAAATTATCATATATCGTTTGTTTTTCTCGTCTTGCTCGTCTTGAAAAAATTGGAAAATTATCGAGATGATGCGCTGCTTAATTATTAAATGAATATAATAAATAAATGACACGAGATAATCGATATTCTCGACTCTACTGAAAAAAATCACGTCACAAAATTCCATAGATAATGAAACCATGTATAATTAAAACAGGTAAATTACGTAACAGATTGTTCCAAATCAGATTTTTTTTAAATCACGTAATTTGAAAAGTCACACAATGATATGTTTTTTCTTTTTATTCCTATTATTTAAT
>NW_017274884.1:0-3390 GCF_001594065.2 Cyphomyrmex costatus | reverse complement strand
AAAGGAGGCACGGCAGTGTCGCGCACTTGGCTTAGCGCCGAGACACTACCGTGTCTCCAGATAATTCGCAAAATTTCCTGATAATTGTACATATTAAGGTTTTTACATTAAGGTTTCATTCATTTATGTTTCGTTTTCTATGTTTATTGCAGACAGCAACAAAGGTGGAAACACATTCGTGCAGACACGCTACAAAACCCGCAAATAAGGAAAAAAATCAAAATCAGAAGTGTATTCCATGTAAGTACTAATCGTAGATAGCCCTTTCTGTTTTTATGTAGGCTAAGCGTTTTATTCATTCGTCATGAACATCATTATTTCCACGTCCGTTAGAGAATCGTATTGATTGTACGCGTAATGATGTAGAACATCGATTTTAAACATTGTGTAACAAGTACCCTTTCTCAATGATTTGCGAACAAGCTGATAGCGGATATAATTGCAAGTATATTTTGCAGATTCAAAGGTTTTTAATTATATTCGAGCTTGTACTGAATAAATAAAAAATTTTATAATATATTGATAGAAATAATCTTTATCGCAACAATTATCGTGAGAAGCTTGTATTAAAAAATTAAAAAATGTCGACAGGAATCTATTACGTTAATAACTGTTTTGCGAACTGATTAACGATTTTTGGATTTTTGTTAAGTAATTTTCTTGCAATAGAGGAAATAAAGCACGGTTACAAGATGGTTACAATTGCCGGTGCCCTGTCCCTTTAACGAAGATTTATTTCAGTTCTAGAATAAGAGTTCTAGAATAAGCTTTTACCACCAAAAGGACTAAAATGTTTTACTTCGTTTCTTTTCGTAGATGACTATAATAGGGTAGTGTTGGAGACGATAGAAGGCGAGCCTGATTCCGATTACGTTAATGCATCCTACGTAGATGTGAGTATGTCGTGATATTCAGTTATTACTAATAAGTATCTACATTAATAAATAAAGGTTAAATTAAGCGCGTTTTGCTGATTTCATATGCGATCTAATAATTAAATAGAATGTCTTTTATCTCGCAAAAAAGACGAGAATTTGTTATATCGGCGAATTTGAATATGTATCTCTTGCTTAAAGACTTATGCAAGCTGAATATTACATCCGCGCGAAAGACTTAGATGAATATTAATCGTGTGTCGATGAATATCAAATTACAGCATCAAATATTACATTTCAGAGTATATTGAAACCGAACGCTTACATCGTTACTCAGGGACCTATGGAGAACACGGTGACCGAATTCTGGCGGATGGTCTGGCAAGAGCAAGCTTCTTGCATCGTTATGCTCACGAAAACCTTTGACTTTATCAGGGTAAAAAGCCATTTACAGCGAGACTTTCGTAAAAAAGAAAAACATAACACAGAGCTTGGAAATAGTGTCCATTAAAGTTGCCACTCTGCAAAAAGTAGTTTTTATCATACGATGACGTTGACCGCGAATCAGCTTTAAGAGAGCTTAGAGTTTGTTTTATGAATTTTTTATACTGTACAGCTTTTCAGTCGCTTTCTCTTACAGGTGATGTGTGTACAGTACTGGCCGGCGAATAAAGAAAAAGACGAGGAATATGGGGGTATCGGCGTTTCCGTATTAAAAGAAGAAGAACTAGCTAATTTTCATATAAGGACGATAAGGCTGTACAAAAAGAACGAGAACAATGTAAGTGTAATTGCTATTCATATAGAAAGTTTGCATCAATATTATCTACCTCGCAATATATGTATATTTAAATGTAACATATAGAAAACAGTAGAGCAAATTATTTTTTTTTTTTTTTAATAAATGCACCTGTATCCTAAATTAATAATTTTCGACGTACGCAATAACTGAATAACGTATGCAGAACAATTAAATTCAATATTTGTGAGAAAACGGAAATATTCGCGCTGATCAATTGTCCATTCGGTACCTAACTCGATTCGTCCTGAATTTGTATAGGTAAATTGAAAAATTCACAATATACGTTATTTATCACTGGCAACAGAATGACGTAAATTTACCGCGACATTATTCGAATATTCGTATACATTAAGGCTTGAAGAAATCAGAAGAACATGTAGAAGTTATATTAATAAGAATTATCGAGATCTCCACGAATGGATCAATTTTTCTTCTTTTTAAGGGGGAAATTTCTAAATTAACAGCGAGAAACTTGAATATAATTAGATAATATAGTAGTCGGCCCAAATTGATCAGTAACGTACTCGATGCCAATTCGAAGCCTTGCCTTATTCTAGAAATGAATGGGACAAGGAATGAAGAGCAAAATTAGCAAGAAAGTTAGCTAAATTAACCATATATAGATCGCATTACTTTCGTCAATTAGACGCTGCCCGAATGCGAAATGTGATACGAATTCACAATATGAATAAGGATATCGTTTGCTCAAGCAGTTATTACGCGAGCGGCTAATTTAATTGCACTTTTATCTACAAGAACGAGGAACGACAATTGCAAGGACTTTCTAAAGCTTTTCTAAGCCGTGCGCTTTGTGATCTGATTCTACCACACCGCACCGGCATTGTTATTTATCTAGTCCTTTTCTGGTTCAACTTTTTTCCGTTATCTATAGAGTCCTCTCAGATTTCAAAGCTATTCCTTCGCATTAAAGTCTCCGTCTGCTTTTCGAAACCTCTGTATATATATTTTTTAACTATACATTGATCAGAAAGAGGTGCTTATTTTTTCACGTGTATCCTTTGTGACAAAAGGTTTTAAATATCCGTATATATAATATAATAGTCCATCTTTTTAGCACTGATTGTATACTTTGAGAGGATATTAAATAATTAAATAATAATGTAAAAATAAGTAATAAACAAAAGAGGGCTACGAGCTTGACAAGATTAATGTTTAATAATCTATCTTAGATATACATATTAGATATACAACAAACGTTTCGACTCCGATCGGGTCATTCTCAATGTTAAAATTTATAATAATTCAGTGGAAAATTAATTAATATAAAATAGTATAAAGTTGACAATATCTTCAAAACCTGAGTATTGGGTGTCCACAATTTATAAATTAGTAACGTCATAAGTAAAAAATTAGATAGCAGTCATTGTATAAAATTCTGAATACATAATTGGATAATTTTTTTCTTTATAATATGTATTAAAATATGGAACAAATGCGGAAGAATTAAAAGTAACGCATACAATTATTACAGCAGTACTAATAATATAAAAGTAATGTGTCAATTAAGTTTTTTTATTTGTGTGTAAAGAATCCAACATGAGTGCAAAAATTCAGAGATATTCAAAAAATGAATCTTTTACAAGTAAAAAATTAAAAACATTTGAATAAGAATTTTCTTTATACAAAGGCCAATCCTGGAGCCGAAACTAGTAGCGCTAAGTTAATTTATATTAATTTTAAGTAAATTTAAGT
>NW_017274883.1:0-3356 GCF_001594065.2 Cyphomyrmex costatus | reverse complement strand
CTCAAGGGGAGTAGTGAGTTAACTTTATTTAAGAAGCATCCTCGCCACTCGGGAATATAATAACTGGCGACGAGGATTCACGAAAAGAACTTGCGCGAGCACAAGCAACAGGAGCCGCGTCGGTAGAGGTTACACGTGAAAGTGGGACGAGTTCATTATACCTGTACGAGTCCATTGTGAGAACACGTGTTTCAAAAGTTAAAGTGAGATAACGTGGGAAAATGCGCGATCCCGTAAAAGTTAGTAATCGATTGGAAAAGTTATAATTTTAAGTAATGTCCAGTAAACCACGTACGGGCTGGATTCAAAATCTTAATAAAGAACAGATTATCAACGAACTAAGAAAACGTGAAGTAAAGTTTCAAGAAAAAGATTCGTACGACAAACTAAGAGAGCTTCTTAGAGTTACGATCAAAGGTGAAACAAAAAAAGTGCTACATTCAGAAACGAAAAGTTCGAGCGACGAGGAGCAAGAGCAGTCGGACGAGTCCAATATTGAGCAGTCGGACGTGTCCATTATTGAGCAGTCGGTCGAGTCCAGTATTATAGCAGACGAGCAAGAAAACGACGAAATGGCGGACGTTAAAATGGAGTTTCATCTAGACAATGACTGGGAACTTTTTGAAGAGAAATTGTGCTGCTACTTTATCACAAAGAAAATAGAAGATGATAGAACGAAAGTGGCAACATTAGTAACGCGATTAAGCACGGAGGCTTACGCGCTTTTAAAACACCTAATAGCACCAGCAAAAGTTATTGATAAAACATATGCAGAAGTAGAAAAGGTTATGACCGACCACTTGAAGCCGAAGCCATCACAAGCAATGGAAAGGTGTACATTCAACAATGCCAAGCAGCAGCAAAACGAGACTGTCGCTGAGTTTACAGCAAGGTTGAAGAAATTAGCTCTAAATTGTGATTTCGATAAACTGGAGGAAGCGCTCAGAGATCAGCTGGTGTGCGGGCTAAGTGATCAAGACACGAAAGTAAAACTTTTCGAAGCGAAAAATTTAACCTTAGAAACAGCGGTGGATATTGCAGTGTCCAGAGAAGCAGCTATCAAAAGTGCAGCAGCAACTAGCAGCACGCTAGAGAAAAATAGGACGAAAAATGAAGTTTATTTAATTTCAAACGGATCACCACAGAAGTGGCAGCAGCGAAAAGGAGGCAAATATGGGAAAACGAACGGCGGAGATCGGAAGCAACACCAACAACTACATCTACAGCAACAGCCGAAGCAGAGGTCGGGCGACACATCGAACCAGCAGGCACTAGTGTGTTATTGTTGTGGTAAGCCGAACCACATAAGCCGCGAGTGTCGCTACCGCGATTACGTGTGCCGAAATTGTAACGTGAAAGGTCACTTGGCTAAAGCATGCAGAAGTAAAAATAGTGTACCTGCAAACCGTGATAGTGTCAAGAAAATTTCGTCAACGAATGAGTCTGATGGTATAGAGGCGCACGAAAGTAATTTTTTTAAAATTAAGCAAAGTTTTGTAAGTAGCGCTAGTAGAAATAAAATCGAACGCACGGTGAATTATAGTCATGCAAGCGTTGATAAGTCGGGTATTATTCCAATGTTTGTAAACATAAATGTAAATGGTAAAGATATTGATTTCGAAGTAGACACGGGTACTTTTGCTACAGTTATTTCAGAAGAAATTTACAATGGATATTTTAATAACATTAAAATCTCTAAAACAGATAAAGATTTAAGAGCTTACGGTGGTCAGCCATTAGTACCGATAGGAGAGCTGATTAACCTAACAGCTGTTTATAGAAATAAGAAAAGAGTCGTAAAGTGTTTTGTTTTGCCAGGTGCAGGTCCAGCATTAATGGGACGAGAGTGGCTCATGCAATTCGGAGCATGGCCATTGACTATTCCAGAGTCGAATCCGCTTGATGTAAACAAACTAGACACCGACTTGCATGACTATATAACGAAAAGTTATGAAATTCTGTTTGACGATTCACCGGGCATGTATAATAAGAGTACTACAAAAATTCATTTAAGAGAAAACACGAAACCTGTTGCGCTGAAGTGCAGACACGTCGCGCATGCGTTGAAGCCGATGGTAGAGAAAGAAATAAATAGACTTGTGAAGTTAGGACATTTGAAGCCGGTAGACGTCGCGGAATGGGCTACGCCTATTGTGCCGGTACTGAAGGGCAACGGGGATATCCGCATTTGCGGAGATTTCAAATTGACGCTCAACCCAAGTATCGTTGTTGATAAATATCCACTCCACACGATAGATGATATTTTTACCATACTTCAAGGGGGTGTGTTTTTCTCGGAATTAGACTTGAAACATGCGTATATGCAGTTTCCAGTAGATAGAAAAAGTTCGGAATTATTGACTATTGTTACGCATATGGGTTTATTTAGATATACGAAGATTCCCGAAGGTGTTTCGCCAGCGCCAGCCGACGTGCAGCGCAAGATGGATGAATGTTTGCGCGGAATTGAAGGTGTTATTGCGTTCCTAGACAATATATATATAACGGGAAAGACAGAAGGTGAACATCGCGAAAATTTGAGAAAAGTATGTGAGAGATTAGTTGAATGTAATTTGCGATTAAATTTGAAAAAGTGTAAATTTATGGAAGCCAGAATTGAAGTCTTAGGATTTGTTATCGATAAACACGGCTTGCATAAATCGAGATCAAAGATTAATGCAATGATAGATGCACCACATCCTAGTAATGCAAAAGAACTAGCGTCATTCCTGGGGCTTGTAAACTTCTACGCACGATTTTTAAATAACCGTTCCAGGAATTTGAAACCTTTATATGATTTATTGAACGGAAATATTCCGAGTTGGAACGATTCGTGCGAGGAAGCTTTCAAGTGGGTTAAAAACGAGTTGATCGCGCCGAATTTTTTAGCGCATTATGATCCGAAAGAACAGATTGTACTTGCGTGTGACGCATCCGATTATGGGTTATCTGCAATTTTATCGCACCGGTATGGAGACGGTACAGAAAGACCAATAGCTTATGCATCCAAAAAGATACCCGCGACCGAAATAAAACGCGCGATTATAGATAAAGAAGCAATGGCAATTGTTTTTGGGTTTAAGCGGTTTTACCAATTTGTTTTTGGAAAAGAGGTTACCCTGCGTACGGATAATAAACCTTTAGAATTAATTTTTGGCCCAAGAAAGGGTATACCGCAAACGGCAGATAATAGGCTGCAGCGCTATGCTTATTTTCTCTCCGGATTCAGATATCGAATAGAACATGTGAAATCCGAGAGAAATGCGAATGCGGATGCATTGTCGCGGCTACCAGTGGAGGACACCACGGATATTTCGGAAATGTATGATCCGACACCGTCGTTCATTAATTTTTTT
>NW_017274882.1:0-3329 GCF_001594065.2 Cyphomyrmex costatus | reverse complement strand
AGTCGGAGAATACAGTGATTGCGGCGTTTTTCCTCTCGGTGGCTTCCTAAAAAAGATGTTTGGCGATTTTGGCGCCAGACCAAGAAGTAAAATCAATAGGTCAATATCTTCGCCAATCACCTCTACCGAGCTGAAAAGCGATGACTGCTCTATAGCCGTGATAATGATGGTGACATCGGCATCTTCAAACGCCTGAACTACATCGATAGACGCTTCTTGCAAGTAAACCATGAGCATTGCGATTAATCTGTCTTTATTCCTGTCGTTGGAAAAAAATTTTTCTTGACCGCATGACGGCACAGTGTTTTTGTCAAACATGCAATCCGGTGCCTGGTACTTTCTGGAACGTCTTAAACGTTCTGAGTTTTTGGTACTTAAATTCACATCTTCCGCGTAACCATCGAAGATAACACTGACGTTTTTACCGTAATGTTGTTGTACGTAGCTTACGTATTTCTTGCAAATTGCGTCGAACGTCATGAGGCGACCCCACACAACTTTATGAAGAAGAAATCCGCCGTCTATGATCTGCAAATGATTCTCCCCAAATTGCTGTTCTTCTACAGTTTTAAAGGAACTGTACAGCGATGACTTCGTTCCTTTTCGCATTCCTTCTTCGCAGAACAACGATAATGGAAATGGGGCTAGTTCATACTGGAAAAACGTCTTCATATCTTGTTCGGAATCTTTTAAAATACATATCCGTTGAAACAGTAGCAATGGGTTGATTGGCACAGGTGATGAATTTATTTTAATGCTACTGTTCATTGTTGATAACGGAAGCACTGTTTCTTTTCGTTTAGAAGTTAACGATTCAAAAGTTTTGCCAATAATGTTACTCAATATTTCGCTTCCAACTTCATAAGCGTAGTGACAATTAATGTCTTTGTTTCCGACGAGTCCTGTACCGATCGCTACAAGTTCTGTACCATCGGGGATGGGATTATGCTGTGCCAGCCAGAAATCAAGTTTTTCTAAGTCAAAGTTATCTCTAGAAACTCGAGCAACTCGCATATCAACATGTTGCTCTGTCGTTGCGCATGTAACTCCAAAGAAAGTTTCCACTTCCAGACACACATTTTGCAGTTGGATCATCCCTAAAGTCCAGCAAACTGTAGTGCAGTCGGTGTAGCTCCGTCCTGTGATTCCCCCAGATGTCTTCATTGATCGCATCAGGTATTGCTCAATCGTTTTATCTGACATTATGCCAGACCAAAACTTACTGGTACGACGTACAGTAAAGTATCCTGTTGTGAATTTCAGGAATTCTTCAGGAGGCATTTTTTCGCTAAGACGTCGCATATCCTGCAGGTACAGGTGTGCCGATTTTTGCGTAGTTAAAATGTCCAGCGGCATGGAAATATGGCAACATGTTTTGAATCGTATCCAGATGTAATTCCCAATTTTCAGATCTTTCTGCCTCCACGAATTGTTTTACCAAGGTTATCATGCGAAGATATTGGACCCATAATTTCGCCGTAGGACTCTTTTTTTTCGAGTTCACGCAATTTTTGAGCAACTTTCTGGTCAATCATTTTAATGATTTCATCTTCTTTTGCTTGTAATATATCGGATCTACTGATACCATCAAGAAAGTCATCCAAGGCATCGCGTTCTTCGTCGGTGAATTCTGTGACATCTAATAAAAGCTTCGACAAAGCCAAGTGTGCTAATAAGTGTGCACGAATCGCTCTTGAATAAGCGTGTCCAGCCAATATTTTTTCAACGCAATTTCCAGCATAAATCAAATTGAACAGCTGTTCAATTCCACTTCCCGACATGATTTTTCCAATAGTGCCCAGAAAAGACATCAGCAAGTGAAATCCTCCAAGCCTGACAACCACGTCTTTCATATCGTCTTTCATAGCCTCCACGATATCTTTCGCCTTCCAATACAGTGGCTGGTCGAATGTGACAATGCACGTCTTTTGATGACTTTGCTCGCATCTTCTTTTGGCCTCCATGAGCGACGTATATATTGTATCGTAATCTGATGGCGGTGCATTGATAAAGGGAAGACAAATTATTCTGGAGCGATGATATGTTTCGTTGCTGGTCACTTGTTCCATGAACCCGTTCCATCCCGGAATTTCTGGACGGCACGACCATTTACCATAAAGCCATATTAAATCAGGTACAGTTGGTTTAACATCCGATGTTAGTTGTCGAAGAGCCTCAATGTCTGCGACGTTGATCGCCATCAAGCCTGCCGATTTCTGCTGTACGTAGCTCAGTACATCGATTCTTCCTAATTCAACTATTTCTGCAGCCGATGCAGGTTCAAAAAGGCGAGAAACGGCTTTTTCTGGTTCGATACCCGTGTTTGGTGTGACGCATTGTATTCCTCCCATTACGTGAAATGTGCCATGGCCGTCAATTGTGTTGGTATTGAAATCGGCATTATCGAATACAAATTGGGAAAACGATGTCTCCAATATGTTACACTGAGGTCGGCTTATACATGCACGTTCAAAATTTCTTATGTCAGAATACGATGCAGAAAATCCCATAGCTGATAAAATATCTATGAGATTTTTTGATCCGAATTTTTTATATAAATAAGCTCCTATTCCAAGCTGCAGCGGAGACAGAAAAAAACGTGGACGCACAGCTGTTATTATTGCATGAGCAATAGAAATGCATTTTCGCTGCCACATTTCTTCATTACCGAACTTACGTTTCCGGATAATTTCTGAAAGTAAACACTGCAAAGATTCAGGCGATTCTTGTTCTTTATTTGCAGCAGATCTACTTCGCCGGGAAGCAGCAGCAGATGCTCTTACGTTTGCATAACTTTTGTAACACGCTGAATGCAGACGAATTTCTGAAACCGATTGTAGTAATCGTTCATTTTCTACGTCTCCTCTCGTTCTACTTGCAGACAGAAGACTTTTTATTCCTCTTGCTTTAACAACATGAACGTTACTACACAACAATGTCTTACACACAAAACAGTTTTCTATTTTCGCTTCAAAAATGCCACAGTCCGAGATTCCGTTCGCTACTGCACGACGCTGCGACTGAACCAGTCGAGACACGTGCACAAATAAACAACAACAACAACAACAATTAAATAAGTTACAATTAAAACTGTATAAAAAATTATATTACAAATTGTATTATTTGTTATATTTTCATTAGTCATATATACATTTAAACGTTCGTAATAAATTTGATAATTGTATAAATTCGTTTATATTCACTTTTCATTATTTATTATTTTATTTTTTTTACATAAAATACCGATCAAATACAACGCACGCACGCACGCACGCACGCACGCACGCACAGAGATAGAGAGAGAGAGAGAGAGAGAGGGAGGGAGAGGG
>NW_017274881.1:0-3320 GCF_001594065.2 Cyphomyrmex costatus | reverse complement strand
TGTGTGTGTGTGTGTGTGTGTGTGTGCGCGCTCGCGCGCGCGTGTGTTTATAATCTTACTTTCACGTGTAATATAAAGCCTTCGATCGATTCTGAAATAGATGGTTTCCACACGCCTTTTTTTTCAAATCTTATTCTGGTCGACGGTGGACACAACACAGGCAGTAATGTCAACAGTGTCGCATCTCTTGAGTCTAAAAACAAACATTTCTAAAAAAGTGTTTTCTTTTAATATTAAATACATTACTTTGCATGTTGTGTAATGTTTACCTGAATTATAATTACTGATTTCAATGTCCTCAAGTATTGCACGGTAAGTATTATCAGTTATTTCTTTTTTCATTAATTGTTGAAGTCGAACTGAAAGGTCCGACCAAACATTATACAGCTGGAGACCTTCGTCAAAAATTGCTTTGTAGTCATTTTCCAACTGAATAAAATAGTCCAAATATATTTCAAAAATATTATAAAAACGTTTTGCAGATTCCATATACAAATAATACGTTTTGAAACTTTTTTTACACATACAACATTAAGTGATTCGAAATAATTTTTTTCTCGTTTCTACCGGCTTAAGTTTTAGTATTTATCATAATTTTCATTTTTCCGAAATAATCTCCCAGAAAGTTTCATATTATTCCTCATATTCATCGTTTCATCGTATTCTTTATTTCGTTAATTATAAATAATATCGATCATATTACGTTTCTCAATTCCTACTAAATATATTTACGAAGGAAAATTCGGTTTTTTTTGTTGTAATAAAGGAACATTGCTTATATGAGATAAATTGTTCAAGATAAATTAGATTGTTTAATATTACTTCTTATAATTGATTATTTCAGACTATACGATACTTCTCTTAAGCCGATAAGATTGAGAAAATTGTTTTCTTATCAGTTCAATATATAGTATTTTATAACTGGCGAAAAATATATAAAAAGTCTAAAGTATTTCTTATAAAAAACCAGTAAGATCTTTCCTGTACAAAAATATAATCCAGCTCTTATATTTTTCGAAATAAATATTCATAACTACTTTTACGTATTTATTTAAGAATGGATCTACTTCATGGCTTTTTATATGGAAAAGTAAAATTCAGATTAAATTTTTATATAGGAAAAATTTTGTTTTTTTGGAGTGTGTGTGTGCTTGCGTGCATGTGTGTACATAATTATCATATAAAAATATACAATATAGATACCAAAATATATCCGTTTGGTTGTTTAAGTATAGGCCACGTTTCAAATAGGTTAAAAATAGTATTTGAAACATCTTTATAAGATTCTAAGCGCAAAATCTTCGACGCGTTCCAATGATCTAAAACTGCGATCCATGGTGAAGTATTGTAGCGAAGCCAATCGCAATGCTCCAGACAAGAACGTTTAACTATTGTATAAAAAATGATTTTTTATAAGATTAAACAGGATACTTCAATAATATTTTTATATTAAAAATTAGTTTATGTCAAAAAAATATACTCCTCCTTGAGGAATGACTTGGCGAGTTTTACAAAATTTAAACATTGTATGGAATATTTAGAAGTTTTTATACAGTATTGGCCACTAAATAACGTTTGACACCAAATTTGAAGTATTTTTATCTAGTATTATTCGAGATATAGATAATAATTTTTTAAATTGTTTAAGTTAAAAATGCTCCTTATTGACAAATTTTTATCGGAGACCGATAGTGTTTCTGTAACTTATACTTGAGATATAGGAGTCTAACATTTTATAATATCATATATTATATCAATATGTAATTATTGAGCTAATTATTTATTTTATAACGAAAAATTTTTTTCCAAAATAGTTTTTTACCAACATTGTCAAAAAAATAGATTGTTCGTTATATTAAATAAATTAGCTTAATAATTATAATAAATGTATAATGTTAGACTCTTATATTTCAAATATAAGTTGCAAAAATACTATCAATTTCTGATAAAAATTTGTATACAGGAGCATTTCCAACTTGAATTAAAAAATTATTATATCCTATATCTCGAAAAATACTAGATAAAAATACTTGAAATGTGGTGCCAAAACACGGTGTTTGGCCAATACTATGTAAAAACTTCTAAATATTCCATACAATGTTTTAATTTTGTAAAATTCGCCAGAGCTGCTCCCTTAAACTTAAAAAAGTGAGAATGAATACTAAATGTGATATCTAATCAACAATTACCATCATCGTTAATTATAACAGATTCAGCATCAAAATTAACTTCAAGCTTTCTTTTTTTTGAAGTGAGTCCTGCTTTTCGAAAGTGTCGCAGTCGGTTGCGATAAAAATCAACCAGTTTCCCTTTTGAAATTTTTTGCAAACGTCCCTCTGACCATGGTGGTACATAATATATTTCTTTCACCTCCAATGGAAAGATGTTTATAATTTTATACGCCAAATCTTGAAAATGGTCATTTTTTAATTGAAATCTGAAATAAAAAATAAGATAAGACAATGTATAGATTATTCTAATTGATAAAAACTGTCATATTTTTATATAATATAAGTAATAAATTAATTTTTAAAAGTATTTTTACGGTTGTTCATCTGCATCGGTTTTCGATAAGATGTGCGTGATTAATATGTCTACGAGTTTCCGCCGGTCTTTCTCACCAAACCCTGATTTTTTATAATTGGCGATTAATGCTCTGCCTGTTATATTCTCATTTAATATTTGTGCCAAATTCTGAATAGAAAATAAATTATTATTGCATAGTATTATAAATATAATTGGCTCATAATATACTACATTAATTATAGTAAAATTACCAAATTTTTTAAGTACGTGTAAAAGTGGTTCTCATCAGTAGCCTTTACTTCAATAACGTCCTGTAGAATTACACATTATACATTCATAAATATTTCAAAATTAATACATTCAACAAATAAGATGAAAATATTCAAGGACTCTTAGTATAACAATAATTAATATAAATCAGAAAAGGCGATGTAGAAGTTAAACGATAAAATTTTATACTATGATATTCAATTTTTTTATACTGATAATTTTATATTTATATTTTATTACTTGTCAAATTTAGAATTAAATTCATAATATGAAATTTTATCGTTTGACTCTTACATCGCCCTTTCTGATTTATATTAATTATTGTAATACATTTAATTTTAAAGGTAACAGATCGCTCGTAAGGGATGACAAATTTAAAAAGGTGAAAAAATTTAGCAATTAAAGACTCACGGATAATTCAATATTAGTATTTTTGTTAAGATCATCAATGTTCATCAATGGATCTTGATCATTGTTTTTGATATCGGTGCAAATTTCTAAATTAATCTCATGAGGATCAAAGA
>NW_017274880.1:0-3305 GCF_001594065.2 Cyphomyrmex costatus | reverse complement strand
TATCTCCTTCTATCCGCCATCTTTGGTCCGCTTTGGCCAAACTCTTATTATAGGATCTCTAGGGAGTTAGAAGCATTACAAGAAAAAGGCCTCCATAGCCGCTCTCAGGTTTCTCTCTGGTACGATGTACAATCCAAAGAGTGAGATAGTACGTAAAAGTACGATAATTTGGCAGTTTTGATTTTTTAAGAAAAACACTCTTCGATAAAACGGCAAAAATTACGTGATATCTTTCGCAATATATTAGAATAAAATATTTTAATGAATTTGTATGCTCGTAAACCCCTCTTTATTATTAGTTTAAAAAAATTTTTCGAGCCTTTATTATTACTAATATATTTCCTATATAGTTCCTGTTACATATAACCAAAGTTTAGTAAATATTTATGTACTTAAAATTTAAAAAAATGTTCCCTAGTGTGTATAATTTATATAATTTATGTATAACGAGGGAGACTTATAAATGTAATACTTAAAAAAATTTTCTAGTGAGATTATAATTATAAGTTATGTACATTGAAAACTGTAATTTTAAAAATAAATACTTATAAATATTCAATATTGTTATTTTTTCCATTAAAAAATTAGATTTGTTTGCGTTGCTTAAAACCCAAAAATTTTTATACTTAAAAAGAGGTTGATATATATTTGGACGTTAAAAAAAGAGAAAGCGAAGAGGCTGAATGCAAAAAAGTGCGAGCAACGCGAACAGAACTAATATAAATATGTATATCTAACAAAAAAAAAAATTGTACGATAATTTTAATCAAAATACGATAATTTTGTACTGTTGGTACGATTTTTAATAACGCGGAGGTTGGCAATGCTGGTGAAGCATACCTTAATGATATTGTAGAAAAATGGCGTTTCCCTGTAAAGATCCTTGCTTCTCGCCTCTGTGGCAAAATGGACCGTTTCCTGGTGCATTTTATCACTTTCCAGGAACCCAGAACGGCACCGGTGGATTCCAAAAATCACAGTACGTTTTGATTACAATTAACAAACATTTTTCATCCGTTTGCATACAGTTTTTTGTATATAACCTATACATCTCTGTATAAATCTCGCATGTCATCCTCTTTCTTCTGAAATAAATTGAGGAAGTAGTATTGAAAATACTTGACACTTTATTAGATAAATATCCGAAATGACATGGGACTTGAGTTCTCTAAAGCCAGCAGCACACAATGCTTATTTTCCTGCTGGATCGCTGGCTGGATTAAAATCTTGCCACTGTATTGGCTGTGGCAAGCACCGTGCTAACAGTGCCAGTATCACAGCCAATTTGATGGCAAGAATTTGATCCAACTAGCAATCCAGGAGGAAAACAAGCATCGTGTGCCATTGGTTTAACTCTCATTTTATAATTTACAGATCTCCTATAACAACTGGTACATCTGTCATCGGTATACAATTCAAAGATGGAGTTGTTATATCAGCAGATATCTTAGGATCTTACGGATCTCTTGCTCGTTACAGAAATCTAGAGCGTCTTATGAAAGTTAATGATAACATAATTCTTGGTGCATCCGGAGATTATGCAGATTTTCAGTGTATCAAGAGTTATGTGGAAAGAAAGATGTATGTCTTCATAATCAGTATAGTTTTTTTTACACATTTTTATATTTAAGATATTCTGTTCTTGGTTTACTATAAAAAGTAAATGACTTAAGCCGATATTCATAATCCATTCTTATGTTAAGATTGTTTTAATAAATGTATTAAATAAATGCTAATAGCCTATGATTAGCAGCTTATAATATCTTAAAACAGTCTTAAATATAATCGATTGTGAATTCTAACCTAGTTGGATCTAATTAATTTCCAGCAGTTCCTATATCAGCTTTATTTAAAATTAAACGTTTTACAGAATGATTCATGAATGTATGTTAATATTTCAGGGATGAATCTACATACTAAAATAAGTAAGAATCATTATGCTTTTATATACTTTAATTTTTGAGTTATGGATAATTAAAGAAAATATTTGAAGTATCTGCCTCGTGTCGTAACTCATGTTATTGCATTGGAATATGAATGAATATTTTTTGTAAACATAAGAAAAAAATTGAGACCTGCTAAAGCGTACAGTAGCATCTTTTGGATACATCAAATATTTTTTTAATCATCTATAACTTGAAAACTAGGGTATGTATGACATATAATGTTTTTATTTTTTTTAGTATTATATACTCTAAATGTAGCCCTTAAAATATTAATATATGATTATGATATGTAATCATCTTGTATACATTTTTGTGTATTTTTCATTATCTAGTATTAATTTTGACTGTATAATCTATTTTAAAAATAAGTATTAAGTGACTTTAAAGTGCCTTTTTATCTTTATACCAGACATTTTTAACATTAAAATAGATTATATCAATAATTAAAATTGACGTTAGAGTAAAAATGCATAAGGGTATAGTACCTATGTAACATTCAGTTATTTGAACCAAGCAATTTGATGTTGGAGATTTTATTTAATATGTATTTTTTAATTTTTCTAGATGTAATAGTCTCCCTAAATATATTAGACTTTTCGACACGTATTAAGATACTGCTATTTTACATCAATACTTTTGTTTCAGTCTGGAGGAACAATGCTTGGATGATGGATTTAGTTTGAAGCCGAAAGCACTGCACTGTTGGTTAACACGTGTTATGTATAACAGACGATCGAATTTTGATCCGTTTTGGAACAATTTTGTCATTGCCGGTTTAGAAGATGGGGAACCGTAAGTACCTAATATCAACATGTCTAAATGTCACTCTCAACATACCTAAAGCACTTGTGTCTTCAGATTTAATGTAAATCATGATCTTGCCTTTCAGATTTTTGGCAACTGTAGACAAGCTTGGGACAGCTTACAAAGATCCTGTTATTGCAACTGGATATGGCGCTTATATGGCGACCCCAATTTTGAGAAAAGCTTACGAGGAAAATAGTCAAATGAGTAAGGAAGAAGCTATCCAACTTATATACAAAGTAAATCAAGTTCTTTTCTACAGAGATGCAAGATCTTTCCCAAAGGTATGTACTAAATTGTTAAAATTCGTACATGCGTAATCAATAATTTTTAATTGTTAATGATTTATTTTGCTCTTTCAGTATCATTTGGGCATTGTTACAAAAGAAAAAGGAGTCGAAATACAAGGACCGATAGACGTAGAAAGTTATTGGGGACCTGCAATTCTATAAAGTTATAATGTTTTCGTATTCTTTCAAAATAAGTTATAATAAAAAAATTTTTGGGTGAAAATATCTATTTTTTTTTTTTAAATTGAATAATTTAAAAAAAGTC
>NW_017274879.1:0-3303 GCF_001594065.2 Cyphomyrmex costatus | reverse complement strand
CATTAGATAGTCTAAATATTAAATAAATTTTTTTATCATACTTTATATCAGCAAGATCGAAAATCGATTGGTATCAATATATATCTCGTGAGTGAACGGAATAAATGAAATCAGGGAAGAATTGAAGCACCATAAGCACCACGCGAATGCTTGGGCAGCTAAAAAATTTATCATGCTTTTGTTCTGAAAAATGTCAGAGCGCGGATACCAAGATCTATAATGAAATATCTGGTAGCAAGCGTTTCATGAAAGTCGGACTAGCCTTGGGTTTGGCGCCAAAGACCGGCCTGAGGTCAATGACCATCGGAATATTCACGTTCGGCCAACGAACGACTGCGGGCACGGTCCGAGCGATTCCTCCGGCTCGAGATAATCGCGCATTCAAGGGTACGGAAGACGCGACGAATCGATTTCGGCGAATCTCGGTCCCTCCTTTGTCATTGAAATATCTTCTTTGTTATATCATCCTAATAATTTTCTAATATTAAATACTCTCGCGGATAAAAATGGAATTTAGATCTCTTTAAAGAAAGATAGATGTTCATTATGTTCATATGTTTTTCTTTGTGTGTGTGTGTTAAATAAATTTCTTGAATTAATAAATTTAAATTATTATATACACAATTACATTTTGCAATCGAACTTTTTCACGATGAAATATTCATAACGGTAATTTTAAAAGGAATTTACATGAGATAAGTTATTATCAACATTAAAATAGCTTTATTTTTAAGCAATATTTAATTACACAAATTAAATAAAATAATCAATATCGTTTCATTTTAATTAAAAATTATTTGATATAAACAATATTAATTAAAAGTAAATCGAAAGGTATTGAACGCAAATGATAACAAATATTTTCTATCAAAGCGAGTAGTAATATTCATGTTTTTATCATATAATATATTTAATATATCTATTAATTATTTAAGATATACAAGGTATCCAAAACTTTTTGACACACTGCTTGCAGGTAAGCGGAGTATCAAGCGTAGTAGAGCGGAGAAGAGTTCTTTATTATTTTGTAATTTTGACAATCTTTTCGTTATCCAATGAGCAGAATGTTTAAAATCTCTAAGATATTTCATAAATAACTCTGAAAGATATCTTATAGCTATCTTACACATCAATTTTATCTACTTAATCATTCGGCCTTAGAAATTAATATCTCACTAAGTATTGTGAAAACAATAAAATGGTACAGAACTTTTCGAATCAGTTTTGTCCGATCTCTCTGTCCACAAGCGGTGAGAAGTTTTGAACACTGTATATAACTGTGTCTAGTTACTTATAATTTATAGACGAACGTTTAAATGAAATCATTGAAAGTTTATGAAATGTGGCTATATATTATAAACTAAATATTATACTATAAAACAGTTTTCTTGTTCTTCACTTAATTCTTTCATTTTGTCTATAAATATAATAAATCTGTATAAATATTTAAACGTTTGAGTATATTTGATCAAACCGCTCCTACACTCAACGTACGCTGGATAAGCAGGATATCAAACTTAAAGAGGGTGGCACCCTACGGGCAAATAACGGTGAATGGCGCGACCGAGTGACTCTCGTCACGAAAGAGATCCGTATGCGAAGCAAAGGCAGCGAAGTCTCAAGATAAAGAGAATAAAGTAGTATTCCGAACCGTACGGAAATGAAAGAATATAGAGAAGAAAGTAATAAACGGAGGAAGAAAAAGAAAAAACAAGTTCAAAAAACGCGTAAACTAAAGGAAGAGAAAAGAAGCAGGGAGATGTAAGAAAAATAGAGGATCAACGTAAGTTGAAAGCCACAGAAAAAGAAAAATTAGAAGGATAAGGACGAAAGAAATGAAAGCGCGGGGAAAATGTAGGCAACAAAATTTAAACAAGAAAATGGACGAAAAAGGAGGAGAAACGAGACGAAGAAGATAAAGAAAAAGGAGAAAGAGGAGGAAAAACACAAGGAGAGAACCACAGAGGAAGACTTTGGTGGGGGATGAAGAAAGACCATCCGCTTTATACTACCGCTCGTCTGGTAGGGACACGCGAACGACAACGAATCGGTGGTGGAGGCAGAAGAGTGAACCGGTGAACCCATATAGAAGGGGCACGGTGGCGGCGGCGGCGGCGGTGGTGGTGGTGGCGGCGGCGGCGGAGGTGGCGGTGGTGGTGGCGGCGGCAGCCGACGGTGGTGAGGGTACGATGACGAGTGGCACCGTGCGCAAGCACCTGTAGATCTCTGCGGTAGAGTCACTCACCAGCTACCACCACCGGACCACCGCCGAACCTCGAGGTGTACAGGTAGAACCGAACAGAAACGGTAACGTCGCGCACAACCAAACGCGAAGAGATAGAAACAGGAAGAAGTAAAAAAAGTTCGTAAACGAAAGGCAAACGATCGTCTAAAGATACCCAGCAGTCCTTACCAAAAAGTGAAAGATAAGGTGATTGCGGCTGACTGCGGCGATTTGATTAGCTGTGAAGAGAAATAAACCGCCTGCTAACGTATGTGAAGATACAGTTTGTTCGAAAAGATGAAGGACACGTGGATGAGAAAATGAAGAGAGTTAATATCTATAATGAATAGTTATAATTGTTTCTTACAGAAAAAGAAACAATTGCGAAAATCAATTACAAAAGAATTTTCACCGAGCACTATAAGTGTACCATAAATTTGGGATTACAGTGATTACAGCAAATAAAGATCTAAATCCGGCTTTTCCGCAACGACATTTGCATTGATTGGAGTGTGAAGAATCAAAAGCTTGATCGCAATCTATGTTGGACTTTTCGTTTAGCTGTTTGTTGATTGTAATCGAGCAAGTTCCAATTTCAAAGGCCGTGTCATTGTTATTAGTGACATCGCTGAAACAAAATCCGCAAAGACCGACGAACTCGCTTCTGAACAACTCGTTTTGATACCAGCGCATAATTCATTTCACGATCAGTAAATAGAATTTGTTGAATTCTATTTACTGAGCTAATGTTCAGTAATCAATTGAAAGAATCAACTTAAAATTCCGTGCGGAGAATCTGAAGACATATAGAACCGTGGCCTCCTCAACCAAAATTCGTACTTGCATCTTCAAGATTGGACGAGTGACAAAAAAGAAAGGAAAGGATAACATCGAATGTGCGAGAGTGCGAATAGGAGTCAGAAAAATCATAGGTGGAAGTCGAAACCCTGATCGATCCTGTATCGAGCGTTGCGACGCTCGATATCATTATGTGGCGAAGGCGCGTTCTTTGATTCGTGATTCTGAGAACAGAAAAATATGGATATAGTTGAATGATAAGTGAGAAAATCGAGAAAAAA
>NW_017274878.1:0-3293 GCF_001594065.2 Cyphomyrmex costatus | reverse complement strand
TTGATTTTTTAATTTAGAATTAAATATGTTAACATTTTAATATTATTTTAAATGTATTTTTATATCTTTGACTCTTACTTCGCCCTTTCGGTTTGTAATGATTATGAAGACTAGATTTAGATGTAAAGGTATAAAAATAGATTGCGCAATATATCTTTTTAAACAAGTTTTAACTTTTTAGAAAATAAAAGTATTGCGTATAACAAAACATTGTTATATTGTTTTTAAATTTAAAATATATACTTTTCCAGTTCCATGATAAAATGAGCTCGTCGAAGAACTGCTCGCTATACTAATAGTGTCATCAGATTCATTTGGACACAATTTATTGGAACTTTCCTATAACAAATAATATAATTTGTAGACAAATATTTTAATAATTTTAATAAAGTTTAGAAATTTCAGATAGACTACATATATCAGTATATAAATTCACGCGAAATTATATATATGAGCAACTAAGATCCAGTTAGACTGTTTTATAGACTTTGATTCGTATTAGTTATGTTGTTACATTAAACGGTCCTTTAAAAATTTAATATTTTTAATCAGATAAATATTTAATTAATGAAGATTCAAACAGCTTGTAACTGTTTCAAAATAAGATTTAAAAAATTGCATTTCTGAGTTTAATATAGGTATTCTTTAAAAAATGGAATTTTAATAAAGATTTTTCATGTTAGTAAATCAAATTCTAACTAAAATGCAAGTCATAAAAATCTAATGATTTTCATAAAATAACGATATGAAATATCATTAATTTCTTTACTGAGAAAAACGGTCTGATTAAACCAACAAAATGGTATTTTATTGAGACCAAACAAAATGTCTAGTTATTATAACTAAATTACCAATTGTTATGACCAGAAATTCTGTTTAGCCTCATTAAAATACTATTTTATTACTTTAATCAAAATATTATTTCAGTATTAATATTTGACAATAGGAAATGGAATGCCATTTAAGTATATTGAACATATTTAAGTATATTTTTATGATAATTATATTAGTTATCGTAAAAATTATTACATAATTGATGTACTGCAGGCAAAGAAAACTTAATGAACACTTATGTCACAAATTTTATATAAATAGCATTTTATTTCCTATTATTATATTACATAAAAAAAATTAATATTCGAGTTATATTTCATATTGTTTCATTTTGGAAAAATCATCAGGTATAAAATGACGTGTTTCTTACTCTGTAGGATCTCACAAAATATAAAAATTATCTTACCGATATCAAACTTTCATTTTCTTTTTTTAGCAATTTTTTTCGATTTTGAAGGAAATGAAAACGCTTTCCAATTATAGGAATCAACTCTCTTACCATAGATTCAGGCATATGTAAGAATACCTGTTCATCAATGTTTTCGTCTATAATAAATAAATAAATAAATAAAGAAAGAAAGAATTATCTATAATAAATAAATAAAAATAAAACACTAATATATATTAAAAAGCAAAAAGAAAACTAATATATATTATAAAGCAATAATATATATTTACCTTTAAATTTCTCAATATATTCGGAAAGATTCCACGCTTCCAATGTTTCCTTAACAAAATTGGACACCATTTTTCTTATAATTATTGAATTGAGATATTCAATCTACGAAAATATAAAAAATATAGAAGAATATTGAGACATAAATTTTAAAAGATAAAGTAAAAATATAAATCTCAATAGAATAATATGATATTCTATAATCATATTTAAAAAATAAACTTGTACATAGGTATACTCTATATTGTTAAAAAATTGTAAAAAATTTTTTGAAAAACTCTGTTTTTGTTGTACTCGCGAGAAATAAGATATATAAGTTCTTATAATGTTTAAAACAAGAAATACAATTTAATACAAGTTATAATTACGTAATATGACGAGCACATGTTATTTCGTTCTGAATATTGTAAACCCACTCAGGCTACGTTCAGATTTCCACTCGAGTATCACTCAGAAATCGTTTTATCCTTGTTGTTCACCGAATACTAAACAAGGATAAAATAATACCTGGCGAACATGGAATGTTGGTGAAAATATGAACGTAACCTCGTTCGGTTAGAGAGGGTTAAAATTATATAATACTTATATTAAATAAAATCCCACTCAGCATATTTTATTCCAGGAACATTAAATAAACATCACGATCTCATTTATTAAGCCATTGATATATCGAATATCTATAAGACGTCTCTCAAATAAAGCGTGTGTTGTGTGGGATATATTTCCTTGTTTTTATGTATTATATAATAAAAGTTACTCACTTATGCACGAACAATTCTTCTTAAAAGTTGTTTTATAATTTTTGATGTCCGTAATTCCACGCAGCTGTCCCAAAACAATCATGAGAAATCTCGAAATCGGAGATTTCACAAAAGATAGCTTCGTCCGTCGTATCACTAAGAACGTGTAAGGCGACGCCGAAAATTATTACTGAATACGGCTATAACATGCCGTATAAATAACTCGAGTCAGCCAGTAAATACAAATTAAAACTGTATTCGATCGAATACAATTATACAACAAATCAAAACTAGATAACTATCTCGCAAAATGATTCTCTGAATGATCTTCACTACGTTTCGATACTAAGTGCCGTCTTCTCGACGCTTCTTTTTACTCGCGATGATCGTGTTACTACGCTGCGCGCCAACTTGCGCGGACCTGGCCGCGACATGTTTTTGTTTTTTAGGCGGTATACATGCATGAACATGTTCGAGCAGTGTTACCATTATTTGATTGCATAGAATTCTAAAGTCGGGTATACCATAATAAAAATAAATTTTACTATATTTTAAATTATAGTAGTTTATAACTCCTGTCGTATTGTCATTTCTTGTCCACAGAACGCGTTAAACTGAGACATTTAACGAACATCGAATAAATAGTGAATGCAATTCATTGTTATCATTTAGAGCCGGTTGTTCCATTTTCCGATAAATTTTACTTGTTAGGTAACTAGTAAGATTTACCCAATTGCGTATGCGCGGATCACCAGATTTACCTAACAGGTAAAATTTATGGGAACAACCAGCTCTTAATCATATTATATACGCCAAAACGAATACGTGCAAATGTTCGGCGTTCGTTCATATAACAGGTATCCAATTATACCCTTAATGCATTCTGTATATATAATAGAAAAAAAATGGCAATACGACAGGAGTCATAATAATAACTTAAAATATAGTAAAATTTACTTTTGTAATTATTGCTCTAATATTAGCAACAATAACCTTTTATTTTTATAGACAATTTAATATTATTTTTCCTGTAGTTTTTTTTT
>NW_017274877.1:0-3291 GCF_001594065.2 Cyphomyrmex costatus | reverse complement strand
TATGGAAGTGTATACAAACATTGCAAAAAAGATTAAAATATTTTCAATCTGATAATATGATCAAATAAACAAACTAATGTCTTACTTTGCGTCTGCTTTATATGAGTATCAATATTTTCTTCATTTGTGTCACTACTACTGTCTGACGTAAAAAATGTCTGAATATTTTTTTTACCTGCAGTGTAAACAAAAAAAAGTAAGAAAGTATTTAAATAAAAATATTGCTAGTTATATATATTAACCCATTATAACGCCCAATTTATTTTTCATAATTATTTTAGGAAACATATTCCTTATTTCCTTACTAGTAAAAATAATATTATTCGACGTACTAAAACATGAGGACAGTATACATATATGCTAATAGGTTAAGTGAATAAATAAAAATGTACACATGCCACTAAGAACAAATACAAAAAAAAAACATTTAACTAAAGCACACAAAATTATAAAAAAAAAACACAATAAGTATAATTTAAGTGTTAATTTGAGTTTGGCGATTATAATGTAAATATGTACAGTAAAAACATATTAAAAAAGAATGTATAAAATGAAAACAAAATAATACAAATTCTCTACACAAGTACATCAAATTTGTAAATGCGCGGAACAATTTGCCAATTAAAGACAATTAATTTTACGTGCGTGCGTGTGTGTGTGAATATTTGATAATGCATACAGATATAATAGAAAAGGAAACTAACTACTTATTTTTAAATTCGTCGTAATTGGCGTTTTCAGTTTAGCATCATCTGAATCATCAGTATCAGTATCATTACTTTCGTTTGATAGCCCTATTTTAGAGGGGCTGTATCTTTGCGTAAGAATTCGTTGGCGCTTAACAGATTTATTCTTATCAGATTCGGATAAATCTGATATATCTAAGGCTTTTTCCGTCTCCTCTTTAGCTTCTCTGATAGATTCTAGACAATATAATAAAATCACGAAGCTGAGAAATTTAATAATTTGAAGTAAAGAAATTTTTCTTTAATATATAGAGATAGAAATCGAAATAACTTATTTGAAAATATATTTGAACATATATTACACTTATATTAAAAAATGTCTATATATTAACATTTATGATAATAGTAGCTTAAAATTAATTTTAAAACACAAAACTTAACAGAGTAAAATAAATTTCAGTCTGGACAGATTCAAATGAGATTTAAATATTTCTCTTACAAAATGCTCTATTTAAAATTCAGACTTATAAAGAGAAATAGTACGAATAAGAGACATCGTTATTTAAAATATGTAATATATGTTTAAAACATATGTATGGAAAATATAATGAAATTTAAATGTTTATATAATCATTTTTAAAGTTGTATGATACATCAAAATTTTCCAAAATTATCTAATTTTTTAAAAATTTATTCTGCTGATTTCGTCTTATCATTTCCTTTTGTTCTATGAGATTAACAGAAAAACTTTGCTTAAATAAAAACCGGATTTTCTTATATATTTTATGATATATTTTATATAATACTTGATAATATCATCATATATTTTATAATAGTTGATATTTATATTTTTGAATGAGTTATAAATCTAAACGAAGCAAAATTTGAATCCAATTTTCGTGGTTCAAGTTTAATAACCCATTCATTATGTGGAAGGTATTAAAGAGAGAAGATACAAAATAGAAAAAAAATTAAATGAAGTTTGAAAATTGAGTTCAAATCTTACTTCGAACAGGTACAATTGTAAACACATTCGAAACAGTACCCACCTTATCTTATATTTTAGTAGTCAGAATAAAAAATCCAAAATAAATAAAGTATATCATAAAATATGATTGACTATACATCGGACATATCATGTACAAAGGATATTATATATCTAATATTACGAAACATATATTTCTAAAATTTGTTGTTTATTTGAGTATAAAAGTTTTTTTTGATAATTCAAAGAGAAAAGAGAAATAGAGTCCGATAAGAAATCAAAATAGAATAAAATAAAAATAGAAAATTAAAATATTTTAAAAAATTTTGATATACTTGTAATATAAAGATATGTAGAACATGATACGTACTGCAAAGTTTTAAAATTTTAACATTTTTGTATGTGATCCATGTATCAGTCGGTCTCTTCTTCCTTTCCAGATAATCACTTAATTTAGATTCATCTTGAGGCCATTTGCATATACTGGCAAATCTAATTACTTTATCATTTTCTGTAGATTTTTTAATATAAATATTTTGTAGCCATATGGTACAAGCTGGCACTGCATAAACAGCTGATTTAGATATATCATGCACAGGCAGTTCTATTACGGCATACTGTAATAAAATATAAATTTTAGTTTGAGCAGCAAAAATCGAGATATACATATTGAAAATGATATTATAGTAATTGCCTTAAGCTATGATATCTTTTATTAATGTCATGCAATGTATCATGCAATCTAAGACAATTAAATTCTTAGCATAACAAGTTACATTATAGTTAGTATTATCTATGGAACATATGAAATAATATTATCTATGAAAAAAGTGGTATGTATTGTATAAACTGATTGTAGAGAGAAATGTATGATAAAGAAGTATTTTCATAACTGATAATTGTAGATCCGATATGAGGATCATATCTGACAAACTTTTTTTTCCAAAAAGTCTACATGCATATATATATATAGTTTTATAAGTGAAAAAGTAATAAACTTACCGGTTTATCCACAGGTATTTTTATAGTAATTTCGGTCATGTTGAATCTTTACTTGCCTTACAACAAATAAAAAACATAAATAATAAAAATATAAAGCATGATGTGAAGTTATGATATCAAGACTATGTTCAGATTCCTACTCCTGTGTCACTCAAGTATCACTCTATTCTTGTTTACTAAATGTTAAACAAGAATGACATGACATGACACCCGGGGTTGCATTCCAAAATTCGACTCTATCAATCAAGTATTATTTTATCCTTGTTCTGAATGTTGAGGATAAAAGATATTCGGAGTTGACAGTCAAGTTTTGAAACGCATCCCGGGGAGCACCCAGGTAGGAATCATCTGAACACGCTTCAAGAATCAGGTGTTTATTATTGTTACACTTTCTGAACTAATACATATGGTGCAATAAGTTGAAGTAAAAGAAATATATGTTTGCTTCACTTTAACTTATTTACTATACTTTAATTTGAATGGTGCAGTAATAAAAAAATTAATTTAGTGATATCGAAATTACACAAAAATTATTTGTTTTATATTTTTCTTCTAACAATAAGGGTCTGCGCACAATGGAGGAACAGATATTAGATATTAAAATATTAACCTATCAGA
>NW_017274876.1:0-3286 GCF_001594065.2 Cyphomyrmex costatus | reverse complement strand
AAAGCATGAAGAATATATTTCGACACGCTGTTAATTTTAAGATAATGAATTAATTTATAAGATTAGGAATTTTTGTACCGAATGGAATTTTGTTAAATTATAACATGGAATTTTGTAACATTGAAAATGACCCGATCGGAGTCGAAACGTTTGTTGTAGCTACTTCTTATTTATATTAAAATTTAAATTGTTATGTTATCGGCTCTTTGCCCTTTATTAATTTGATATAATTTATAAACTTTCTATAACTCTGGTTTTAACTCAAGTTCCTATTTGCACCCATAATAGCTTTCCTGCTAGGTTTTAAAAATAGTTCCGTTGATTTAACTAAGAAAAGTGCTACTTCACAGTCGTGCTAACTTCACAGATCCCCTAGTTAGCGTATGTTACATCCGAAAGTTTACAAGTTACTTTAATGCATTAACCGACACATTAGCATAAAAGCCAGGTGCAACAGCAAAGTTATGCGTTATTTTCGGTTGGTCTGTTGCCAATCGTCAATTTTAGCTTTTCTCTTGTGTATTATTATCATCGACAAAGCGTGAAATTTTGCTCCTACCATTAAAATCGCTATAACAGCGATAAATTATTCAATATAGAGAAAACTAACGAGCGGCTTTGAAATCGATACCAATACTTGCATTCGATCTCACCGGAAATCGAAGCGTACAGGCGCGTATCGATTGAACAAATCAAGAACTGTTTCCACATACAGTCATTCTTCGGTTATTCAAAAAATGACTTTGTCATTGCATAACTTAAAAATAACGCTGCTAAAAATTATGTTCCCGCATTGGTTAAGATTTTCATACATCTTGAAATTCAAAAATTGAAAAGAATTTCTTAATTCTGAGATTTCTCGTTCTTGCTCTTACAATTAAAAAAGATTCAATCGTATAGTAAGCGACGCATTTTTGTGGAAATCAAAACGAATTCAAAGATCTGCTGTCTCACGTCCGAAATGTTCGACGATGTACCAATGGCGACGTAATATTTATGATGATCCGAGGTAATCGGGAATCTCGTTCTCTGCAAAATCCCGACGGTATCTTCATCGAGTACCGGCAGCATCCGCAACATTCGCACAAATCGGTAATATCGACTTGTCGTCGATGCATCGTCGTCACATCCACCGGGATGCGCGCGGCATATAAGCTGTATCCCCGTTTAACGTCGCGTTAAGAGGATTATTTATTGAAGGCATCGGCGCCGATGCAGACCGATTAGCATAGTAATGCCGCCGTGAAAGGCTGGCCCGGCTGTTGCCAGTTTACGTGCGTGTGCGTGCGTCACTAATCTACCATTATTAAATTATCGGTGCAGCAGCCACGCGATGCACCAATGATTATCATTTATCAATATCACGGACGTATAGTAACGTCGCGAATTTGCCGCCGGTCTTGTGTATCTGTACATCGTCAGCACGTAATGTTATGTAGATACTACCGGTATGCGCGACGTTGACCGGTGATAGGGATGTTGCTCTCTCTTCTCCCGCGATCGCTCCTGGACACGATCAGCGTGCGGTCCTACGAACGCTGCGTATCAATCGTAATATCGGTCAATGTATAATCGAATGAAGATTTTATAACGCAATTTATTATTTAAACGATCGCCGCTTTGACTGAATTTGGTTATTTTTACTTATTTATATTGAATGTTTCTCTCAATCTATTTTCACTTAACTTTCTTTCCTATATTTACAGGACAGCATCTTCTTAATTTTTGTTCTCCATATATATATGTATATTATTTATATAAATAATGCTCCATATGGAGTATTATTCATATAATGAAAAAAATTTTTTTAATGTTTTATTTCGACTCATTGTCTGTTAAATTATTTTAATATTTATTTATTATTGTCGAGCCTTCTCTTAATGTTATTATTTTTATATATCTGGGTGAAATGATACGTTATAACCGACTTCATATGGCTATACTTTTTAGATAATTTTTGTTAATTGTTGCACCGTTTTGATGCTTCCTAGGTTTACGATTTTTACGACTACTCAACGAATTTTATGGCAAGCATCTTAACGAACAACACGATATTAAAACTTATTTATTCGCTAAAATAGATTATGATAATTGTAATATTTTTATTTCGGCTCGTTGTCCGTTAAATTATTTTAATATTTATTTTTCAATGTTATTCTATAAATAGAACGGTGGTAAGAAAATGAGTTAATTGTTTATTGTTTAAATTTCTAAATGACGTATAACTTTCAACTGGTCATTTCATTGAAAATTATCAATATTAACGAAATATATTTATGTACAAATCCATACAATGAATATTTATTATGAGTGTTTTGCATGCCAAGTACTATATCTCACCCGATAGATTGCAAATATTGCAATCTCTCTTCGAGAGATTAGAGAGATTTTAATACGAGTTAATACATTTTTATAATAACAATTATATCGAAAGTAAAAGCTATACGAAAATGCGATGAAGATGTTTGGTTGGCAAAATACGGGTGGGAGATAAAAGAAAAATATGAAGAAAGTAATGTAAGAGTGCGTGATTCTCGTTGTAATCCTAAAAATTTATCGACATATTCGTGAGCAGTTGAGAGAGGAAAACGTGAGACCTTCACAACTCTATCGGCGGTCCGCATGTATGCACACCGCTATCTCAATAATATGCTAATAACGCACGCGGCGGGCGGTACTTTACGATCGTTACGTAGTTACTATACATTGTAATTATTGTTTCGCTGCTCGCTCATCCGGTACAATGCAACGCCAGGACATGTACGCCGGTCGATTGTTGCATCAATCGTACGGGGGCTCGTGCACGATTATAATTATGGGTGACCTTAAGCACTCCGCACGCAACAGGCACATGATGAAGGATTTTATTAAGAGATATCCGTGGAGAGGCTACTGTTAACACTTTGTGTGTCGAGCAGGTTTCGATTGACTCTCTTCGAAAGATAATTTAACCAGTCAATTATCCAAAGCCCGTATTACATTGAAGATTAAAGATTACAAATTAAAAATCAGAATTCGATCAGTCAGATCAATTCAATTTTAATACGTTTTGCTTTCATTGGCTTAATTTAAATCTCCAATTTGCAATCCTTAATCTCTCAATTTACAGGCCGATATAGGCCTAACCAGATTAATGCGATTTTCGCCTATTTTCTTGTTTTCCATTTAAGGCCGGGGTACAGATCTTTGCATAACACATAAAGCATAAGAAGATGAACCATTTAGATTTTTTATTTTAAAAAAGAAATAAAGATAACTTTGATTAGTTTACTTTCTTGTATATAAT
>NW_017274875.1:0-3248 GCF_001594065.2 Cyphomyrmex costatus | reverse complement strand
TTTACGAAATTTGCGGTGTTCCATGGGGCGGACTAAATATTGTACGCAAATGCGATTTACATCTCAGTTCATTAACTCTCAGTTCTTTACAAATTAACAGTTGCTCTTTTTCTCCTGTAGCTTTTTCTGCTATACATAGATACTGAATAACTAACAAAGAACCAGATTCGGTAAGAATAGTATTGTTACATCTTTTTATTAATCTAGTATAATCGAAACCGTGGTACAAAACATTTTTATAGATAAAACGCTGAAAAGTCAATGCTCTGTTTTTAATAGAGTCTCTCAAAATTTCTTCAATAGTAATTTTTTCAATCAAGGAAAATTCGATTTCTTTTGAAGGACCAAACGCTGTCAAATGATTTTTGTATTCAATACATCTTTGAATTCGACATTGCTTCATAAGTGAATCAAAAACAATTTTACCTTCTATGCTACAGTTTGGCTTATTAAAAGTTGAACTCTGTTTAATGTATCTTATACGAGAATAAAATTTACATATTTGTTCTGGAATACATTGGGTTCCGTTAAATAGTGACTGTATTATGTGATTAAAATTTTCAAAAGGAAAAGTTGACCATGCCCATAGGGCGCCGAATTTTTTAATAGCTTCTGGAATATGTAACATCATGTGTACATTATAATTCATAAACATTTTACCGTACAATTTTTCAATATCAAATACAAATTTTCGAAGCATGAAGGTAGCAATAATAAATTTATTAGAATCTATTTGCATACTTAAAAAAACATGCATACTATACACAAATAATAGCCAATGTTTTACATATTTCTTTGGCATTAACCCTTGTAAACAAACGATAGAATAATACAACGCAAAATTGTTATATTCTGATGCTTTCCACAATTTACGTTGTGTGATCGATCGTGGCGTCCTAGTTATTTCATGAGTAGGTTTCATACTCAATAGTCTTTTATCAAAACACATGTGCTTAGTTCGTAAACACCAATCTTTTTCGCGATTTTTGGGATCAAACCATGCCATTACAAATTGTTTTATAACGCCTTCTGCAATACTGTGCATATATTCCGGCGGGAATGATGAAATTACATTAAAAACTGGTATGAGTGCAACGACTGATGGACCTTTCACACCTTTAACTGGTTTGTTTTTTCGTAGGCTTTTCTCGGACTGATATTCATAATGACTTTCTTCGCGCAACGTACATATATTTCCACAGTATATCCGTTTTCGTCCGTTTTGACTTGTGCAAATCTGTTCTCCTTTATGATAACAGTATGAACACCCATATTTTCCATTAAACTGTTTCATACACTGAATCGCTGGTCTGGCAACAGAATCAACAGGTGCAACTAGTGTATGAACTTTTATACGAATTTGTTCATTGCTTGTAAGTGTTGTACTTTCAAAACCAGTATCATGTAACTTTATAAGTTCATCAACGAAAGGTCGAAGGAAAACGTTCATGGGAGGTTTCCTCGAATTGAACCACAAACCAGTTAATAATATTTGTTGTTTTCGTGTGCGATAAGGCAATTCATTAATGGACACTAAAATTGGCCATAAAGATGTTAAAGAGGAGTTGAATAACTGTACACCATCCGTGTTCCATTGTATTGTAATATCATTTTTCCCTATGATATTTTTTCTTTTTAAATCGAGGTACAAAGTTCCATTAATAATGTCACTATCATTGCTTTCCTGTCGAAATTGCGCGTAAATCTCAGAATTAACGAGTTCGATTAGCTGTTCTTTTAACGATATATATATAAAAAATGCCAGATCTTTTTTCAGCTCCGATAGTTTATAAAGCTTTAAACAATTATTGCAATGCACAGTAATGCAGTTATGGTCAACATTTAACACAAGTAAACATTGCGGACAATAATAGAATACTTGATAATTATTTTTCGGGAATGCTTTTAAGAAAAGATATTTTGAACCGTGGCACCTACGTGGAAGATGGCAGTCAATTGTTTGAATAAGAGACTGTAATGCTTCGTCGGTAAAATTATGACGGAGAGCCAAACTCATCATTATAAGGACACTTTCTTCTTTAGTGAGAGCACAATCTTCATATATAAGATGTCGCTGTTCTGTAATAATGTATAGAAATATTACATATAACTTAAACATATGTTTTAAATGCTATATTTCATTTTTTTAATGTTTTTGTATGTCAATTTGAGTGAGTTAATTTGAACACATAAAAATTTATGCACGTGATCAACTGTAGCGCTTCAAAGTAAGACAAAAATATTGCAAAAAGTATTAATTTTCAATTTTATATAATTTAGAAACAAAATGTAGTAGAACAAAATTCAAATAAAGATTTAAAGCCCTATCTTTGTGCTTTAAAATGTGTGATCAAAAACTTCTCTATGATTTTTTTTTTAATTATTTAATTTTTCGTGAAATACGACAAAATATTACTGTCAAAATATTTATGAACGCTACTGTATCTCTTCTCCCAGCAAATATAGGAACGTTTAATTTAAATATAACTTTTATTTCAATTTCCATCCTTAACAATAATTATTATCAATTAATGATCCTCTCTATAGCATAATTTGGTTAATGTGGTTATATATATAAGCGTTTATCAGAATTACTTTGATCATTGGTGTAATGATTGGGGTTTATCTCATTATCCTTATTGTCATCTATGTCATCTTGTTGTGCATGTTCTTCGTTTACAATGTCATTGGATTCCGAATTGTCAGTTCCATCATAAGAATCGTTTATAATTAATGAACTTTCCTCGTCAATACTATTAGAATCTCTGTCACCGTTATCGCTTGACATGCTGTCATTAGCAGAATCTTGTTGATTATTGTTAGCATTCTCTTGCGACAAATTGATGTTAAGAATATCTTCAACATCTCGTAAATTATTATTACTGCTCATCATTGTCGACTCATGTTTTTCAAATTCACGGTCATTATAAATGTTGTTTCCATCATTAAACGGTTGTACACTATTCTGTAGAATAATTAATATAATTAATATAAATGTACTAACAATTGAAAAACATTAAGATAGAGATAGCCTATAAAGACTAAAAAAAAATAGGGTAATTATACAGCCACTGTTAGTCAAAAAATCAATAAAGTTAGGCTTATTGGATGCGTTTTTGCATAAAATGAAAGAATCTGGCAGAAAAAAGCGTTGCTCTGCTCCGCAAACCGAGATATTTAACGTTAAAGTTGATGACTATGTAGGTTAGGAAATCTGTCATACCAACTATATGTGTATCATACCGTGT
>NW_017274874.1:0-3229 GCF_001594065.2 Cyphomyrmex costatus | reverse complement strand
CGGAAAGAATATGGTAGGAGAAGAAAAACGAATAGACAGTATGAGAGAAATGAAAAAGTAGGAATGAATGAGGAGTGTAAAGTAATTTACTGGAATATCGCTGGAATTAAAAATAAGGATAGAAGATTCTGGGAGGATCTAAAAAGTTATGATGTGATATGTGTAGTTGAAACATGGTTGGAATATAAGGAGTGGGAGAAATTTGAAGAAGGGTTGTCAAATGAATGGAAGTGGTTTTGTTCAGGGGCAATAAAAAATAAAAGTAAAGGTAGAGCTATGGGAGGAATAATTTTAGGAATTAAGAGGGGTATCACAGTAGAGGCAATTAATAAAGAAAAAGATTGGATGATAGAGTGCAAAGTTAAAATAGGAAAGGAAAAGTGGAAAATCATTGGATTATATAACAGAGACGGAAATGTTGAAAGAATGCAAGAATTGGAGAGAGAATGTAAGGAAGAAGAAAGTGAGTATATTCTAATAGGAGGAGACTTTAATGCGAGAATAGGTAATAAAGGAGAGATAGGATGGGAGGGAGAGGAAACAATAGAAAGGGAGAGAAAAACGAAAGATTTAGTCAGAAATAGAGAAGGAGAAGAATTAGTAAGAATAGTAGAGGAAAAGGGATGGATAATCATGAACGGAAATAAAGTGGGAGATGAAATGGGAGCATGGACATATGAAAAAGGAAGAAATAAGTCAGTGATAGATTATGGGATAACAAATATGATAGCATGGGACAAAATAAAAAAATTTGAAGTGAAAGAAAAATGGGAATCTGATCATAATGCACTAACAGTGGAGATAGGTACGGAAATAGGAGAGACACAGGAAGTAGAAAATAGATTTATACAAGACTGGTCAGAGGAAGGGATTAAAAGTTTTAAGGAGAAGATAGAGAAAATTAGGTGGGAAGAAAGACAGAAAGATAGTAAGGAGGAATGGGAGGAAGTAAGAATGAAGATAAGGCAATCGATAGAAGTAAGAAAGATAAAAAAGAGAGCAATAGTCGGAAATACAAAACCATGGTGGGATATAGAATGTTGGGAAAGTAAAAAGAGGCTAAGAAAATTAATTAAAAAAGAGGAAAGGATAGGAAGAGAGGAAGAAATAAGGAGAGCAAGAATAGAGTATAAAAGAGTATGCGAGAAGAAACGAGAGGAGTGGAAAGTAAAAGAGGAAGAAAAGATGAAAGAAATTAAAACAGACGTACAAGTATGGAAATACATAAACAAGTATAGAAAAAAGAGAGAAGGTATCAGTAAAGAAATAAAAATGGAAGAATGGAAAAAGTATTTCGTAAGAATATTAGGAGGAGTAGAGGACAGAAAAGTGGTGGAGACACAAAATAGCGAACAAAAAGAAGAGAGAATAACGTTAGAAGAAGTGGATAAACAGATTAAAAAGATGAAGAAGGAGAAAGCGGCGGGTGTAGATGAAATTAAAAATGAAGCGTGGATGTATGGTGGCAAGAAAGTGGCGGAGAAATTAGTTAGGATATGTAATAAAATTATTGAAGGAGGGGGCTACCCAGAGGAATGGAGAGAAGGTGAAATTGTACCTATAAAAAAGAAAGGAGATAAAAGGATGGTGCAAAATTATAGAGGAATCACATTAACATGTACAGCGAGTAAAATATATGCAGGAATATTAAATGAGAGGGTTATGCAAGAAGCGGATAAGGTTGGAGCACGGAGCGAGACACAGTTTGGGTTTAGAAGGAATAGGGGTACAATAGATAGTATTAAAATATTGAAGCATATAATAGGAAAGAGGTTAAGGGATAATAAAAAGGTATATGCATTGTTTGTGGATTTGAAAGCTGCATTCGATAGCATAGATAGACAGATTTTATGGGAAAGCATGAAAAATAGAGGAATAAGAGAAAGTCTAATAGATAAAGTCAAGGAAATATATAGTGAAACAAAGTGCAGAGTTAGAGTAGGAACAGAGAGCACGCAATTTTTTTGGACGGAAAAAGGAGTAAGACAAGGGTGTCCGCTAAGTCCAACTTTATTTAATTTATATATCGCAGATATTGGAGAATATCTAAAAAAAGGAGTAGGAGGGGTTAAAGTAGGAGAAGAGAAAGTTATGACAATAGAATACGCGGACGATATCAGTGTTAGTGGCAGAAAAGGAAGAGGGGCTTAGTGGAATGATAAGGGGGCTAGAGAAGTATTTAGAGAACAAGAAATTAATTCTAAGTGCAGAAAAATCAAAAATAATGATATTTAAGAAAGGAGCAGGAAGGGAAAAAAATAGAAAATGGTGGTGGAAAGGAAATAATATTGAGGTAGTAACTAAGTTTAAGTATTTAGGGTTTATAATGCAAAGAAGCAATAAAAATATAGAGCATATTCGAGAACGTGTAAAGAAAGCGAATTTGGTTATGAGATGGTTATGGGGCTTCGGAGAAAGAAAGTTCAGAGATAATTGGGGATGGAGATGTAAATTGTTTGAGGCATTGGTGAAAAGTGTGCTGATGTTTGGGGTAGAGATATGGGGCTTTAAAGAATGGAGAGAAGTTGAAGGAGTGGGAGAGAAATATTTAAGATGGATACTGGGAGTAGAATGGAATACGCCAGGATATATAGTAAGAGAAGAAACTAAAAGAAATAAGATAAGAGTGGAAACTGGGTGGAGAGCTATGCAGTACGAAATAAGAATGGGAAAGGTAGATAGACCGAAGATACTGAATGAATGCGACAAAGAAAGAAAAAGAGCGGAAAAGGAAAATGAGTGGACAGAAGAAAATGAAGAGAAGAAGAAGTTTTTGTGGAGATGTGGGACGGGCATAGAGGAATGGGAGAATGGTACAAAAGACGTGGAAAAACTAAGAAGAAGAGATATGGAGGTACAGGAACAAGAAAGGTACAATAGGATAGAGAATTCTAGATACAATGTAAGGTATAGGGAGAATAGAACGTTACAAGTGCCTAAATATATAACAGAAAGAGAGACAAAAAAGAAAGACTACAGAAAGATAATTGCGAGGGCAAGATGTGGGAATTTAGAAAGAAAAAATAAATACTGGATTGATAGAGAACGCATGAAGTGTGAATTATGTGGGAGAGAAGATGAAAGTTTAGAACATTGGGCGTATGAATGCACGAGAATGGATAGATGGAAAGGAAGTGTAAATGGATTAATGAATGAAAGAGGAAATGGATATGAATGGTTAAATAAATTAGTAGAGAGTATTAATGAAAAAAGAAATGAAAAAAAAAAA
>NW_017274873.1:0-3228 GCF_001594065.2 Cyphomyrmex costatus | reverse complement strand
AACGTTTCTTGCATCTCAATGTTCTAGTTACTTCGAGTCACTAAACTTTCACCTTTCCGCCAGTAAATTTGATGGCGGAAAAATTCACGTGAAAAGTTTCACGTTTCAACGTTTCACCGAGTTCTATGATCATAAGTACACGTGAAATCTTTCACTTTTCGCTTATCCGCTCTAGGTGAAAAGTTACATGATCGCTGCCCAGGTCGATAAAACTGAATATCGGCTAATTGCAAGCCGTGCAGGTGTGGCCATGATGCCTTTTCAAAATGATGAGATGGAATATACGATGTAAGATTCGTTAATATATGAGCCGTAACATTGCATTGGAATTCCGATGGGAAGTGCGGTTTTAGATTAACATTCACAACACCTCTAGTTTTATTTGAAGTTTTAGCACCGATACCAACCAAAGACACCGTAGTGATCCGAGCCACCTTCAGACGTTGAACTGCTCTTTCAGAGATCAGTGAGATCTCTGAGTCTTGATCTGTCAAGGCTCTCACCGTAGTAACGTTACCGTTAGGTGACATCACTCGAACTCTAGCTGTGATCAATAACACTCTTTGTGCTGATGTCAAGCAAATGGCAATTGAGTGCATGACCTTGGCTTCTTCAGGTTTGGATATAGAGTTGGTTGATTTAATTTGCTCCCTTTTTCTGCTGGCTTGGCCTTATGAGCTTCTACAGATCCGGAATGGCTCGAGGAATGGTGTTTACGACCACATTTAAGACAGCGTTTCAAACTTCGACATGCAGCAGCTCGGTGAACTCTCAGGCAATTAAAACACAGCTAGTGTTTAGTAATCAGTGACATCTTCTGTTCTAATGACTTCGTGTTATATTGAGGGCAAGTAGCAATGTAATGCTTGGCCGAACAAAGAGGAAAACTTGATCCCTTACTTGAATCATGTTCATGAGATTTTCCTTGGTAATAAGCTTTAACTGCAGTTTGTGGTGGTTGAAACGAGAGTTTTCCTGAGCGGGACCTTTCGAACGCTTGAAGAGCGCGAAGTCGTAACTAAAAATTCCGTAAATTTACACCAGGTAGGTGGATCCGTTGCAGCGCCTAAGTGATGCTCCCATGCCTTTACAGACTCTGAATCAAGTCGTTGCACTGCAATAAATACAAGAAAATCGTCCCAAGTTTTGATTGGCCGATGCAAGTTTTCCAATGATCCGTATATTTGCATAAGGCTTGTGTACAACCGTTCCATTTTCGCGGCGGACTCTTTAATCATACGTTTAAGGTTGAGCAAGGAATTTAGAGCCGCATTCACTAACATTCTTGTATTCTCATAAAACGTAACTAGGGCTTCGCAAGCTCGTTGAAAATTATCATCCGTAATCGCCATGCCCTTCAGTAGGTATGCGGCCGAGGCAGTCAAACTAGTCTTGAGGTACTGTAGCTTCTCAACGGAGGAGAGAGTCGGGTTAGTTATTACTAGCGAATTAAACAAATCTTTAAAAGAGAGTCAATCGGCAGGAGTGCCATTGAACTTTGGCAGATCTATACGAGGAAGCCTCGGTTGTTGATAATACTGCTGTACAGTCTGCGTGTAAACGCTGGAACGACAAAATGAAGAATGTGATGACTCTTGGCTAGCATCAAGCAATAAATTCATTTTCTCATTAGTTTCTAAATACAACTCACGCGTGGTGGTAAAGAGGTCATTCAAGAAATATCCGTGACTCTGAACGTGCAATCTATCCTTAGGATTTAAATCCTTCATCGCAATACCATGTGCTTCGTGCACAATTGAAAACTTTTTTCAGTCGTCCTTGAGAGCGACTAGTCGTGCTTGTATTCTTTGAAAGTTCAGATTGTGCATACCGACCTTCGTTAAACTGTCGTATGAACCGGCGATCAACTTATTGATCATGATTTGCTGCTCTAAACGAGCCTCTACATGCGTGAGTCTTATTTCGTCCTGGCCACGTTAATCCGGCTCAAAGGACCAAAATGTTCGCAATAGCGATTATGGGAAACCTGTGGCCAGAAAAAAAATAATAATCAACACACATAGTAATAACAAGTAATTATATTTTAGTTAATTTTAATAGCATAATTTTATTACAATATAAGTTTACAAAATCACTATTCTATTTCTTGTGTTTTACTCATGTAGACTCCATTTAAGACAATGATTAAACGGAAGCTTAACAAACGGATGTTGTCTACATGTTCTTTTGACCTAAGGTGACCGGAGAAAAGAGAAAGAAAAAAAAGGGGGGGTTTGCCCGAAGCGACTTTAATAAAAAATAAGTAGAAATGGATATGCTACAGTGATTTAATCTATAACTCTAATCATTGAATAGATTTCACTGAGAAATGTGACGCACAAAAGAGAGAGTTACTGAGGAGAAGGGAACCTGTCTACTAATAAACGTTAGCAAGAAAAGGGGGAAAAATTGACAAATATAACCTGATACAATGGCCGTTCTTGAGGCAACAAACTTATGAGAGCAATTGCACAACCAGTTTATAGTACTTACAAGTACTGAGAGCACTATATCGTTGCGTAACCACACTCGGTGTGAGTGCTGTCCGTCGTGGACACGTCTCTCTCTCTCCGACCGTCGTGGACACGTCTCTCTCACCGCCCATCGTGGGCACCTCTCTCTCTGCTCGTCGTGGGCACGCCGTTTATCTCGGCCTGTCGTGGGGACGCCGTTCACCCGCCTATTGTACTCGCCGCGCTGCACCTCGTTTGTCACACACACAACATGCACGCAATACTGCCGGTCGTCCTCAAATCTCTCAGCACCGTGCACTCAATGCCGCTTGTCGTTCGTCCGTTCTGCTCGAAGCACACAATACTACTACTCTTTTCCGCATGTTGTCATAACCACCGTAATCTTTTAAGGAATGTGTTATTGTCGCGCCATCTCCGGTGTCATGTAGCGCCGTCGCCCCGCGTCTGGCGGCGCCCTCGCTACCCGCGCTCACGCGCGGATACGCGCAAAAGTAAATTCAACGGGCAAACTCACAACAGGACTTAATTGAATTTCTCGCATAATAACGATCAAATTCTATTGGATTACAATAAGACGAATTGGATTGATGTGGTCAAATTCTGAATTGGAAAGAAAAATAAACTTTATAAGGTTGTTTAATCAAGATCTTGTAAAAACATTTATACTAAATTGTATGTTCGATTGCAAATAACGATTGAGAATTATTATTTCTACACTGAAGAAGGCTCTGTGAAGCTGAAACGTTTGTTACTT
>NW_017274872.1:0-3214 GCF_001594065.2 Cyphomyrmex costatus | reverse complement strand
TATATAAAATTTAAATTGTTATTTCGGTTGTATGAAATCTAAAGCTCAGAACTTTTTTGTACATCTAATATATTTTATTTCTGATAATAAATGTTTATTAAAGTTAATTTCTTTATTCGTAATTATATGAATTTACGTACTAATAATCGTAAAAGTACACAAACAATTAATTTCGTTACTTTTAATTTTTATTTAATATTTAATATTTAATTTTTAACAATTAAGAAAGATTACAGGAATTTTAATATTCAACATACATACACTCAAAAAAATGATCTTGCAGTTGTAACGAAAATTATCTAGGTATGAAAAATTAGCTAAAATAAATAAATTTCTGAGTATTGCAATATTAGATATGTATTGCACCTAATCATATAGATGACAGAGATAAAATTTAGATTTGTGGTATAAATTTTATATGTACGATACATATTTTCTATCAGATACAAAAAATAGCGATAATTTTTGCTGGAGCAGTATAATATTTTTTTATTGCAATAGAGAGATATAAAAAGGCTAATCAGAGTCGTCATCAAATCAAGAAAATATTCATATTAAGTCATAAATAAATGTATTAACTAGTAGTTTTTTGAACATGGCCGGAAACACTATTGCGTCTTCTGATTGGATGCAAAAAATTATAAAGATTAAAAAAACTACAAACATAGATATAAGAAAAAATTAATTACGATACAGTACGTAACAAGTTTCGGCTTTACATTTAAGCTCTCTTCACATGTACAAAATTTAATGCAATCAATCCATCAAAATTAAAATTAAAAAAAATTAAGACGTAGACGGTTGTATTAAGATATAAGATGAGTATTTTTTAGAGAAACGACAGAGCTCGTCAAGAGATTGGATGACTGTTTGCGAAATTTTTTCATAGTTCTAGTAAGTTTTTTAAGTAATATATATAAAAATTTTTAAGTTTTAAGTAATATATATAAAAAAACAAGACAGAGCGTCTCTCGGTACAAAAGGTAAACCAAGAAGGATGAACCGATGATTCTTCGTTATTGTTTAGTTATTGATATATACTTGTTGATTTTTTGTATGTAATATCTTTTATTCTATTGTTAATGGAATCAAAAATGAATTTAAGGGACTACATATACCTAGAAATTTTGAAAAAATGCATTTTTCGTTTTTTGCATTTTCGAAAAGTATGAAGTCTTGATAATATCCTCTGCAAGTTTCAAAATGATTACTTGAAAATTGTCGGAGATATAGCAAAAAAAGTTTAAGCGCGTTTGACGATACTCGGGCGCGTTATAATTCGAACGCAGGAGGCGACAAAAGAGGCAAGAATATTGTGTCGGCAGGCTAGGATCGAAGCCTTTGATACGGCTACGTCTGGAGAGAGTCCATTATATGGCCCTGGAGTGGATGACTCCATGTAAGTTTGAAAAAAAATATATGTACGTTTTATCGGAACGTCAAACTTTAAACGTGTTTTTCTCGAAACCATGTTTTCAAAACGCGTACTAGAAATATCTCGGAAACGGCTAGACTAATTTACTTTATAAATAATTTTTTTACCAAATTTATAAATGAGTTTTTTTTACCAGAGAGACGCTCTGTCTTGTTATATATACATATATGTATACATATATGTATATATAACAAGACAGAGCGTCTCTCTGGTAAAAAAAACTCATTTATAAATTTGGTAAAAAAATTATTTATAAAGTAAATTAGTCTAGCCGTTTCCGAGATATTTCTAGTACGCGTTTTGAAAACATGGTTTCGAGAAAAACACGTTTAAAGTTTGACGTTCCGATAAAACGTACATATATTTTTTTTCAAACTTACATGGAGTCATCCACTCCAGGGCCATATAATGGACTCTCTCCAGACGTAGCCGTATCAAAGGCTTCGATCCTAGCCTGCCGACACAATATTCTTGCCTCTTTTGTCGCCTCCTGCGTTCGAATTATAACGCGCCCGAGTATCGTCAAACGCGCTTAAACTTTTTTTGCTATATCTCCGACAATTTTCAAGTAATCATTTTGAAACTTGCAGAGGATATTATCAAGACTTCATACTTTTCGAAAATGCAAAAAACGAAAAATGCATTTTTTCAAAATTTCTAGGTATATGTAGTCCCTTAAATTCATTTTTGATTCCATTAACAATAGAATAAAAGATATTACATACAAAAAATCAACAAGTATATATCAATAACTAAACAATAACGAAGAATCATCGGTTCATCCTTCTTGGTTTACCTTTTGTACCGAGAGACGCTCTGTCTTGTTTTTTTATATATATTACTTAAAACTTAAAAATTTTTATATATATTACTTAAAAAACTTACTAGAACTATGAAAAAATTTCGCAAACAGTCATCCAATCTCTTGACGAGCTCTGTCGTTTCTCTAAAAAATACTCATCTTATATCTTAATACAACCGTCTACGTCTTAATTTTTTTTAATTTTAATTTTGATGGATTGATTGCATTAAATTTTGTACATGTGAAGAGAGCTTAAATGTAAAGCCGAAACTTGTTACGTACTGTATCGTAATTAATTTTTTCTTATATCTATGTTTGTAGTTTTTTTAATCTTTATAATTTTTTGCATCCAATCAGAAGACGCAATAGTGTTTCCGGCCATGTTCAAAAAACTACTAGTTAATACATTTATTTATGACTTAATATGAATATTTTCTTGATTTGATGACGACTCTGATTAGCCTTTTTATATCTCTCTATTGCAATAAAAAAATATTATACTGCTCCAGCAAAAATTATCGCTATTTTTTGTATCTGATAGAAAATATGTATCGTACATATAAAATTTATACCACAAATCTAAATTTTATCTCTGTCATCTATATGATTAGGTGCAATACATATCTAATATTGCAATACTCAGAAATTTATTTATTTTAGCTAATTTTTCATACCTAGATAATTTTCGTTACAACTGCAAGATCATTTTTTTGAGTGTATGTATGTTGAATATTAAAATTCCTGTAATCTTTCTTAATTGTTAAAAATTAAATATTAAATATTAAATAAAAATTAAAAGTAACGAAATTAATTGTTTGTGTACTTTTACGATTATTAGTACGTAAATTCATATAATTACGAATAAAGAAATTAACTTTAATAAACATTTATTATCAGAAATAAAATATATTAGATGTACAAAAAAGTTCTGAGCTTTAGATTTCATACAACCGAAATAACAATTTAAATTTTATATA
>NW_017274871.1:0-3201 GCF_001594065.2 Cyphomyrmex costatus | reverse complement strand
AAAAAAAACTTCGTGCTTATTTCAGCAATTCACAAATGGCTGAACGTTTCGCAATGTCTCTCTCTCTCAATTCATGTGGGACCCAATTTCCTACCTTCTGGATCATTTCCATTGCTTTTAAACGTTTGCTACATCGATATTTAATGTTTCCGACAACTCTCTTTGAGCGTCTGACATGAATCTTCTTGAAATAAGGTCAAGGTCAAGGTATCGCGGATGTCTCACCTAATTGGTATATTTATCCCTCATAAATTTAAAATGTAAAATTTTTTAAGAATATAAGTTACGAGAATTTTTTACTGAAGGACTGTCTTATTAATGAATTAATGCTTTAAATATATAATACCATGAACATATTTAAATCATCCTCATTTTTCTTCAAAGCACTCTCTAAAATTTTTAACTTCTTTGTATAAATTTGAATCTCTTTATGAAGAATCTCTATAACTCGTTGCGCATCCCTAATTTGATGTTCACGCGCGTATCGTGTTTCTCTTATCGAAAATGCCAAGTCATACATTGTTTTATCACATCCTGGTGGACATACGTTTTCATCGAAATAAATTAATTCGGATTCTCCATTATCGACACCATCCATTTCCTCTGAATCCGTTTCGGTAGTTGTAGTAGTTTCTAGAGTAATAATAAATAACCATTAATACACTTTAATTATTAATATTGTATAAAGTGTGCCAAAAGTCTGGATACAATTTAATGCCTCATAAATAAAGCATTTTTGAGAAAAATGTCTCATACACAAAAGTTATAAGGTTTTATATTACATTTTTGTTCGTTGTGTGACAGAATGACGTGTTACTTATTTATTACATATCTGACGTTATATAATTATTGTGTGACATCAAAAATTTTTATTTTATCTAACTTCATATTATTGACGATTTTACCATAATCTTTGACATGGATCTCTTTATTTTGTAGACGCAGAGAATAACGAGATATCTTCGCAATCGGTGTCATCCAATCGCTTCACGGGTGATTTTGTTTCTCTCATCAACTTACTCTTATTAGCCTTTATACCTTCTCTTAATATATTTTATAAAGTTTTAATAAGTGTATCAAACGGCAATATTCATTTGGCAATTCAAAATGTGGACATAAGACGTCTTAAAGATATCTTAAAGATTACTTTAATATATCAGGAGACTTGTAGTGTCTTTCAGTTTTTGAACATGGCCGGAGACACTACCGCGTCTCCTGATTAGACATATTTTATTTGTTTTTATATGCTAAAGCCGCTGTATTAGTTTTGGTACTGAGTTTAGAAATACCTTGTATGTGATTATGTATGAAACATTTTTATTGAATATCTCTTAAAATATTCTTATTACCATCGTCTTCTTTCGCTTCTTTATATTTCTTCTTCAATATTCTACGTAAAAAGTTACGGAACTTGTTATCATTTATTCTATGCATGTATTTGATAAAAGAATCCTTAATCTGAACACGTAATTCTGTAATTTCCTTCGTTTTAATGTCAACTTTATCGAATGCTGTTTGTATCTGAAAATATTAATTATATAATTTTTACATACACAGCCAACATTAATCATTTATGAAAAATTTGATTTATTTTCCCAATGTGTTTTATATTCCGAAGCAAAAAAATTTTTATAGAATGTTCAAATATTTTTATAAAATGTTTAAATTAATGTTCAGAATGTTAAAGTGTTCAGAATGTTGTACACATTTCTTGTATCACGAAAATCATTATGACTAACCTTTTGTCTCACTGTTGTGACTTCTTCTGATCTACACTTAACTTGGTCATGCAATGCATTTTCCATTGTTTCATATTCTTTTAAGATAATGTATTCTTGACGGAGTGTCAATAAAAATAAATTAACATTGACATTTTCGGTAACGATGTTTAATCTATCATTTTCTAATTTATCTAACTTCTTATCTATATTTTCGCAATTGGTTTGTATGCGTCTTAATATGCAATCCTGTTCATATATTTTTCGTAATGTACGAGAAAATTTCATTTCTCGTTCCCACGAATTCTCAATGTCATCGCTTAAATAAAATAATTTCATGTTATCTTGGACAGAAGGTTGGATCTTTATTTTCTTCTCTATAACAGAAAATAATATGAATTTCTATTAAAAAAGTCTATATACACAGACATATAAAGTCTTTTTATTACCAAGCAATCCGCTAGAAGTTCTTGAAGTTTCTGGAAACATCTCATCTAGAAGTAGTACTTCATATTCTTCGTCTGGACAATCAGATATCTGCTCTGGCAAAATTGTTGTTTGTCTTTGCTTATCTCCCTTCACTGTGTATTCTTCAACCTATATATGTGGAAAAATTAAAGCCCATTACACACAAAATAACATAAGCTGCATAAACATAGCATAAGGCTGAATTGATAAGTATTTTATTAATATATAAACATCCGCTAAACACAAATTAGTAACAGTAATATATACTACTCAACAAAATCTAGGGAACACTTTTGAATACGCTAAAAATTAGGCAATATTCAGAATATCTTAACTCGGTAAAAAATCATCGTAGACAAAAAATTAAAAAAGCATTTTAGAGGTTGAAATCTTTACTTTTGAAATCTGTAATTGAAATTTTAATTTGACTGATACTTTACGGAGTTGTAATGGACACAAATGGATATCCGTCAAATCTAAAAATTTTTCACAAATTTTACAAAGTCTATGACGTGAGGTAAAAATTACACGAAAATGCGATTTGCAACAGTTGAAAGAGCGAATCTTTACTTTTAATTTGTCTTTTTTATTGAATGTTGTACGATTTTTTTCCATCAAGTTATTAAACGATCAAGCAAAAATGATCATTTTTGCTTCAACGTTCAATATAACTCGGTGAAAAAAATCGTACAACTAATAAAAAAGAAAATTTTTTTTAATTGTCTCAGGTTGCATTACTTTGATGACCCTGTGTATCATCTATGTTTAATATTAGGTGAAAAAATAAGGATAAAACGATACACGAAGGCAGTCGAGTAACGTTTCTGAATGCAGCCTTATCGATGTGCTACTAGTGAAAATTCCGATGAAAAAAAGTAACTCAAAAGTAACTTATAACTAATTTAAAGTTACTTTTTCAGTAACTGTAACTGTAATGAATTACTTTTGAGAGTCAATAACTTGTAACGGTAATTAATTACTTTTTGAAAGAGAAAAACTGTAACTGTAATTAATT
>NW_017274870.1:0-3200 GCF_001594065.2 Cyphomyrmex costatus | reverse complement strand
GGATATAAACGCAACGCTTCTTTTATACATCTCTCTAAATATTGTAAATCTTGCAGCGATTTCATAGTAAGTTTCCCTTGACTTTCTTGTATAACAGCATTAACTTCTTTTCTAACACGATCCTGTATAATTAATAATTTTAATTAAGAGTATCTTTTATTAATGTTTGTGATATCTTTTACACAGAAATATATTTGTACAATTTTTATTATATAATTTTGAAAAAGTTTTGCCTCATTTTTTATACACATTTATATTATATGTTATATAATATATGTACAAATTATATATTTTAAATATACAATTTCATATGATATTTATATATTTGTATAAGTATATTTAAAATAATTAAAAAACAATTTAAAGGAATCCTAAAATTGTCTGTTTTATCGATTAAACGCAATAATTTTCTTAAAAGATTTTTATATTCATTATTTTTATAAATTGTGAAATCCTTATCCAGAATTAAAAAATACGTAATAATTTTGTGTGTGAAGTATTTATACCGAAAGAGAAAAGAGGTACTAATCTTATGTGTTAAGTGTTCACGCAAAAAATAAAAAAAATATTTTTGAAATCAAGATTATTTCTTGGTCCAATATGATATCTAAAACTAGGTATTAGATTGTGACAACATTTGTTTAATAAAGAAACTGCAATCTATCTCTCTCTACTTACGAAATTGAAGACTAATAGATTACATGATGAAATAACATTCTTATGTTAAAGAATTAGATTTAGACACTTAGTTCGATATGAAAATCCTTTACGAAAAATGTGTACGATATTGTAGTAGTATATATAGTGATATTTCGATATCGTATAAAGCGTATATGTATAAGTCCCATTGAATTGATAAAACAACAATTTCGTCAGAATTTGAGCTTCAATTTAGAATCCCAATTATATGGAAAACGTAAATGTACGCATGTAGTCTCGCAAAGAACTTATTATTTCTTTATTATTTCTATTTTAATAATTTTTGTTGAGTTAAAGCAATTATTCTTTTCTTTTTATAATAACTCATATAACAAAGAATACCTGAATGTCTTCGTGCTCAGCTAATAATGATAGAGCATAAGAAATGCCCATTGCTGTAGTATCATGATCCTGTAATCACATTGTGTTAATATATACCTAGATAAGCATAATTAAAGAAAAAAGAAAAATTCCAAACGCGTACCTCAAACATAAAGGTATCGACTTCATCTCTAATATCTAAATCAGTTAAAAGATTTTCTTGAGACATCAGTATTAATAGATCCAACATAGCAAGCCTCTTTTTTTGTTCTAAATCAAATTTTATAAGCATGTAAATATCAATTTATAAAGCACAATGTTTGAATTGTGTGTTTTTACTAAATAATAATAAATTTGAATTATGTTACAAATATTGATTTATATATAATTTAATTCACAACAATGGGTATGTGTGTGTGTGTGTGTGTACTTAATAATACAAATATAATATTTAAATTTCAATGCAGTCATAATTTTTAATATTAGATGAGAGAATTTAAGATATCTACGACTTCTGTATGTATTACGTACTTTTATTATTATCTACATCGTCTGCCTCTACAACTCCATCTTTGCCTAAATTTTTTAAGTATTGTCCATTGGTATGTTTATGATAAACTTTTCTTTCTGCAATGATCTACACATATCGTACATTAATTCTTTTTTCATGCTTTCTAAATGTGCTAAAAATGTGTTTATGAACATTTATTATATAAATTGTTTTATTATTTTTTCGTACAAAATTAAAATAAAATTTCATTAAGGTAAACATTTTTTTAATTTAGAAAAAGTAATTTTACTCTTAACAGAATATTTGAAATTATTAAAGAAAATAATTTTGACGCACCTTGTCAGTAAATCCATGCAAAATCTTCAAGACCTTTGCTTGTTCTCTACCTTTAGATGTTAACGAGAATATCCAATCGTTTCTCAGCCATTCTCTCGTAAGTCTAAATCATAATTGTAAAATGTTATGTTTATATTTGTCGCGAAATAATATTATTTTATTAAATTTTTTAAATTATTAATCACTTATTATTATTTTAATAATTACAAAAGGAAAGTATGTAATATTTACATGCATTATCAGCAGGACTAGGCATTTGAAATAATTTTACTTAAAATGCAGTATTTGCAAATTGCAATATAAGTGTATTTTATTTTGTATTTCAACAGAACACATGTGAAAGTATTATTAAAAATAAGATTGATTGTTAATTTTAATATTTTAAGCCTACAAAAAACAAAATACAATTGTTTTACCGTTTTTTAAATAAAAGTATATTTTAGATCTAACCCTGATTATTAATACTTACATTATTTTATTCTAATATTTCAGCGCTTAATATTTTAAAAAGGTTTAAACTAAACTGAATGCAATTTGACTAGATGACTAAATGCAATTTGGATTAGATATGCAAATTGTTAATTGTTAACTTGAATGATGTTTTGAATTGACTATAATTAATTATTTATCTTTCCGCGTGAATGCGTGCGTGTGTGTATGATTTAATATTAATTCACTTCTCCAAGTATCACAGATATTTCGAAGTTATTTGAACTTTTAATTACCTATAAATTAAAATTTGGCACATCTTATGAACTGCGTCTCGATACTGTTGCTGAAATGAACCCATTTCTTTTAGAGAGATGCCCATAGCAGTTTCTACAAAAAAGTTATATTATTGTAATATAATTACAATATAATTACACATACTTAAAAAATATCTTGATAAAAATTCGATAAAGTTATTATATATAATTATTGTGACATATATACGTAATTTACTGCAACATCCATATTTTATATAAGTTTATATCATCTTCTGTTACATATTATTTAAGATAAAAGTTTTATATAAAAATTTATACAGATTACAATACCGCATAATGTGTTCAGCGTATGTTCACTAATGAATGGTACTAAATCTTTTATAACTGTGTCTCCTGTATCTTTCAAAGACTTCGTCATGTTCTCGCTCTCTTCAACTAAAACCTCAACAAATTGTTGTAATATATTATAGTGGAATGCAGGTGTTAATATCTTTCGGCGAGATTGCCATTTAGAGCCTAAAACAATAACAAAATGACACACATAATTATATAATAACTTTTAAAACCACACATAAATAATACTTATATACATATATGTATATATATACATATTTTATATATTTATA
>NW_017274869.1:0-3193 GCF_001594065.2 Cyphomyrmex costatus | reverse complement strand
AAATTTTCGAAATTGAATTTAATATTGTTTTATTTTAATGAATTAATAATATTTATTTATATTTTACCTTGTTTTGTTTTAAAGTTTTTCTTTGACATTTTAAAAAGTTTTTTTAACTTTCTGATATTTGAATTCGTTCGTTGATGTTCATTATCGAAACGTTTAATTAATTTCGGTTGTTATGAACACAATGTTATTCGATTTTCCAAAATGTGATCGCGTTTGAAAAGATATTCAGACAAATATCCAACAAAATGTCAGAATGTAATCCCGTATTTTGGAATATTTGCCCTGTCTTCTCTCCAAAGACGTTCAATATTTTGAGTATGAGCACCTATAAATATAAAAAATAGTATATATTTGCAAATTTCATATTATTCTGATCTATATTTATAAAATACTTTACCTGTATCAGGATCTACGAAATTTAACGAGTGCTTAACCGTCAGATGTTGGAAGTCCTACATTGTCAAGACAATTGTAGGCTTTCCAACAATCTGAGATTATTATCGTCCCTGGTAAAATCCTTTCTTTTATGCATTTAACGGGGTCTCTTGCGTTCGATCATTGATAAGTACTAAAAATATTTTCTTCGACTCTCTATCAATTCCTCCAAATATCCAATGGCCTTCGACTACTCGTCCACGGTTATATTTCCTGTGGCCAAATTTGCTTCGTCCACTTCAACTGTGTGTCCTAGGCCTCCAAGCTTTTCACCATGCTTTTTTGCCCATACAGTACACACAGACCTTTAATATTAATAAGTAAATACACAGTCTCTCTCTATCCATATTAATATATTATATATTTTTAGATAAAAATATTCCTGTACTTCTCTGCTAAAATTGAGCCAGTCAATAACGTGTGCTTAGACAAGCCAGTGTCCAATGTCAGAAACTGTATACGTGGTGGTGGAAAAATAATAAAATATGCTGAGTCTACAAATTAATTGTATATCCGTAGGACTCTTGTGAAACTACGTTCCAACTTGAGCACTTCTTTTAAAATTGCACTGTTTTTTAATACGTTTTTTGTAAACATTTTTCACAAAATGGATTTTTTGCAAGGTAAACATTAACATTTCTCTCTTTATTTAGGTTTATAATATTTCCACATTTGTTATAATTTGTTGTAGCAGACAATATTGCATACTGAATAAGAAAATGAATTAAATTTTCTCTATTTGCAGTTATACAAATAAAATTTGATCACATCATTATTGAATCCTAACAGTTATTGCACGTGTACTATACAGTAGAAAACTGTGACGTCCGGGCGGTCTTGCGGGCTGCCCGGACGCAGGGCGAGGTCCGGGTTTCGCCACTACGATGCGCACCATTTGGTACGACGGGTCCGGCGGGGGCGCGAACACTGCCAACCGCACCGTCCGACGGGCCCGATGCTTTTAATGGTGGGCTTGGCCCGCGGTGCTTCGATGGGCTTGGACGTCTCCAAACTCTCCGTCCGCGCGCGGGCAAGAGTGTCAGCCTTTCTCACCGAGGGCTTGCCTCTGACCCGATAAGCGACTGGCTCGAATGTCTTGGAGTTCCCCGGCACCAGGATCTCCCGGTGTATCCAGCGGGGATCCAATAACGCGCGGAGGCGAACTCCGCGTGGGTCTTGTACTCGCAGACTACATTTCTATATGCCATGCGATGCCCAGCACCCCTCGAACGGGCATGACTCCGTCCTGCAACCATTTTCATCGGTTATTGTCTTTTTTTTTATTTAGCGAAGACGGGAGCACGTGGCCTACACGAAGATCTATATGCAAACAACACAATTCCAGAATTCCGGTATGAGCTGCGAGCGTTCCCAGGAGGAGCGAGGGGGGGCTTTTTCTTAGTAAAGCCCCTAGAACCCCGCTCCGAAGGCGGCCGACGTTTTCTACAAAACTTACGGTGGCCCTTCCCAGGAGGTCCCCGAACGTCCCGAAACTCTATTCAGATACTCCGGTATGAATCGCGAGCGTCCCCAGGAGGAGCGAGGAGGGGCTTTTTCCTGGTAAAACCCCTAGATTATGACGTGGATAATAAGTTTATAAGAAGCACCCGTACTTCTATCCGTCATTCGTCATGATCAGTAGGACCCTGTTTCTACAAATTGCTGTAGGCATTGATCTAATATGGAATAGCATCTACAACTTCAAGGAACATGAGTAAATGTGCAAGGTAAACAAGATCAATAATTGGACAAAAGCTCCTCCTCGCGGTTCATACCGGAGTATCTGAACAGAGTTTCGGGACGTTCGGGGGCCTCCTGGAAAGGGCCGTCTGTCTGGAGAACGTTTTATCTATTTGCAATTAGAATACTTATGCGAAACGTTTGACATTTATTATTACTATGTTATACATCAATTTGATATTGTTTTTACAACCGGCGCGATTACGAGTTTTGAATATACAGTATTTTCTTTTATTTGCTCTCTGTCTATTTAGCATTCGTGCTGTACCCGGGGGGAAATTTGTCATAACATTCCTGATGTTTGGATAATGTCTATCCAGAAATTGTTATGGTATTCCCTAACTAGGGATGTCGGGCGGGTTCCTGATAAGGCTCTAAGCAGTTTTCCTAATCTTAGAGACAGGACTTTCCCTGACTATCTCAAGGCTGGAAATTTGGCCAGTAGTTGGGCGGGAACTGATCTGGAATGTTCTGACTCGATACACTGGCCAGGAATTGATAGGGTACCGGGCAGTTTAGCAGATGCCATAAAAGATTTTGGCATGCCATATAATAAAATAGTATATATTTTAAGATAATAATAAATAAAATAATAATAATAATTAGTTATTCCAAAATAAACAAATTGCAGACCGTCATCAATTTCGGAAATGTTTTCAATATGATATTCTGCGGATGTTATTTTCAAAAATGTTTTTGCTGTGCACACATCCCTACATTATCTTTCTTGTCTTTTGAAGTGCGAAATTATAATTTCGCACAACTATATAGTTTTTATGCTTATTCAAACTCCGCTATCTAATTACGCTCTATGTTAAATTACATAAGGGAGGTTCGGATTCGGCGAGCGCTAGCGCTGACCGAAATAGATCAAACTTTAATCACAGTGACAAGTAGTTATATTACAACAAGAGAGTACATTGAACAGTGAAGTTCTTCAAAGGATTGATCATCAATCTAGTACGAACATATTAAGTCAATTAGACGTAAGCGTATCATCGATAAGGAA
>NW_017274868.1:0-3181 GCF_001594065.2 Cyphomyrmex costatus | reverse complement strand
AATTAAACATTAAATGTAAGGAATTTTTTATATATATTATTTTATTTTAATATTTTGCATATAAAGATCATAATATTTATTTATTCTAAAACAATTTTTATTTGCATTGCCGAAATATAACGCTATAACATTAATGATAACGTTAGAGTGATTCAAATATGAGCGGGAATTGCCCATTTTAGAGGATCAATCAAAACTGGATATCTTATGGTTAGACTCTGTTAGAAGGTCTTTAAATTAAACTACCGAGCCTTTAGTAATATTCTTCGCAATAATCGTAAGTAGGAACCGTCTATTTTCAGGTGACGTAAACAAACAATATCAAATCTTATTTGGACCGTGAGAGTTTCAAACTAAATACCGATGATAACAAGTCATTTACGGTCAAGCTGGATCTTGAATGCTTCTAATATAATTTCGTGTGAATTTATATACTACGTGGCTCGTATTCAGAATTAGAGCGCTTACAACGATGTCAGTGCTCTAACATGATATAGTTTACGTTACGCATGCTATATATATTTATTTGGTACAAAGAACATTAATTTAATTTAACAATTATTTCGGTTTATTAAGTAAATATTTATTTAGTGTAAGTAAATATTTAGTGTTTAACTAGCACTACTCAAATAAATATTATTTAAATTTAGGATATTTTTTCTGAGAATATGTATTCTCGTAAACATCTCGCAATGTTATTAAAATTAAAAGAAGTAGAAGACAAAGAACCTATTAGACATCGACGAAAATTAATAACGCTAATCATTTATGAATGAATTGAATATTCATTGTGCATAATGAAACGACGCCGCGATGTGCTTATTCTGATAATCAAAAATATCCTATTTAATTATTCATAAACATGTCCATAATCCGCGCGATTATGTAACATTTAAACATTCTAATAAGGAGACTGAAAAAATCCTATCGTACAATAAAGACACGATTCCATTATTAAAAGTAATTAAAAGAAACATTGCGGTAAACAAAAGAAGAAAACGGAGTTTTAGAACTTGGTGGTGACTCGATGTTGAGTTCAAACGATTGCAACTGCAACTCCCGCACCGTCGAGCTTGCACGCAGCTGCAACGAACCTCGAATCTCGAACGGGTTGGGGAGGCCACTCGAAACTTAAGACAAGTAGAAAAAGTTGTATCTTACACGGATGGGAAACGAGGGAAACAAGCGGCCAGATGAAACCAGCAATAATTTTTTTCCCTGCCGGTGCTTTGTCTTCACACTGTTGGAACGATGGATTTTTTAATGAGCGCTTTGTGTTTCACACACGTTCGTATCAGGCTCGCAAATTATTTAATCATTTTTTACCATGCAGAATATAATCCTCTAGACAACTTGTATAATGAAGTCTTTTCTATCGAGTTTCGAGATGCCTTTTGTTTCAAGATAATTACATTGAACGGAATGTTTTCTCGTAATTTTTAAATTATTACTAAACAATAAATTAATAGAAAGATTACAAGTGAAAAGTGGATCGGATTAGGATTTGCGAAAATAAAGTTATAATGGCACCTACACTCTGAAGGGTTTAAAAGCGATCGGGATCTCTTTTCATCGTTAGCTACAGGAGGACACAACGGTGAGCTGCGTCGGGGAATAACGCGCTCCCGTTCCGCTTTCTTCCGGTTGTCGTCTCTATTAAATCTCCCGGTGTTAGGAAATAGGAAGAATCTCTTCTCGCGCGCGCTCTCGTCAGAAGCACGAGACAGGACGAGATCTCCCAAGGCTGAAGCAGTTGGACCGAACAGGCAGAGCGGGAGCTGTTCTCAGTTGGTGATATTGATCCGTATTCCATTCGCGCGGAACTAGTCCTCTCTGGAGCAGCTTTTCTCCTACTCTCCCTATTTCTCTCTCTGTCCTCCGTAGGCTCTCCCTCGCCCATCCCGACCGTTATTCTGGACTCTCTCCCCTCTCTTCACTCTCTCTCTCTCTCTCTCTCTCTCTACTTTCTCGAGGGATCGCGATTCTCTCGAAACCTAGCAGAGAACTAACGCAATGCTGTCTCTCCCCTCTTGTGTCTTGAAGGAAAGTGAGAGAGCGTGGAAAGTTAGTCTTCGATAGCTTGAGGGCTCGTACAAAAATGATGCGACGGTTGGCAGTTCAACGCGAGGAAGAAAAGGGCGAAAAAACATAAAACGCTGCTTTTGTTGTATATTTGTTGTAATACATTTATCTCCAACTATCCTTGAACCGATATTATAATGAGATGTTGCTTCGATAATTAAAATTTATAGAACGTATAATTACAACCAATATACCCAAATTAGTGCCAACTATGCGAATAAAGTATTATCTGTGTTAACAACAGTATGGGCTAGCCCTTATTCAACTTTTAAAATCACAGTATATATATATATAAAATATGAAATATCTGTCTTTCAAATAATTATCCTTCTCTTCCTTCGTTTCTGTTTTTTTTTCTGACTACTCTCTCGAGGGACCGCGATCTCTCCTGAAATCGTATAGTATAGAAGAGAACTAACGCGACGCTGTCTCTCCCGTCTCGTGTCCCGAAGGAAAGTGAGAGAGCGTGGGAAGTTGGCCTTCGAGGGTGCGTACAAAAATGAGACGAGGGTGCCGGTCCAACACAAAGAAAAAAAGGGCAAAATGAGATAGAAAAGGCACACAGAAACACCCAAGCTTGTGTAGTATGTATGATAATACGTGAAGTTGCGGCGTAAAATTTTATCGCACGCGTCATTAGCTTCTTACGTTTTATGCTTAGAGTATTTTTTCTAATTAGCACTTTTTTTTTATCTATTTATACAAACCTTTTATTTATTATTTTTTGTATATACTGCCATGACGATGTTACTGATATTTCTTTAACGAAGTAACATCATCTTTAATGTGAATGGATATACGCGTTGCAATGGATACGCGTGAAACTGGAGGATCGTTTCGTGTAAGTGCACTCAAAGAGTTCCATCATTCGTCGGGAGTACGATTGTTGGTGGCTTTATGGAAAGCAATTGCAGTCGTCGGCATATTGGCCGTTTGTCACTTTTCCCCGCTGTTAATTCCGCGGTAGAAAAAACGCGCGCTGTGGAAACCGCGGTTTTGTAAGCGTCTCTTGTACAGCAAAGAATTGTCATGACATTTCTCCTTTTGCTTGCTCTCTCTCTCTCTCTCTCTCTCTCTCTCTCTCTCTCTCTCTCTCTCT
>NW_017274867.1:0-3141 GCF_001594065.2 Cyphomyrmex costatus | reverse complement strand
TATGAGCCTTACGATTCTACTTACAATTTACCCGTTAACATAAAATATGTATATAAATATTTATAATAATTATCGAACCATCGCTAATCCTCACTAATGAATATTCATTACATTAGTAAGAATATTTATCAATGCTTAATTAAAGAAACACATTTAAAATAATATTAACAACTATTACATTATATGCTTACTTTCAGATTACAAAATTTTTATTTTCAAGCAGTTCTAACAACAACGTCGACTAAAACAAAAAGGGAAGGACACACAATATTGGTAATTTGTAAAAATGCCAAAAGTAAAAAGACAATATTATCGACGAGCTAACGGCACGTTAGATTCAATAATTAATATTGTGCAAAGCACAAATTCAGCTTCATTAGAAAATGTATCTTTAAATTTAAATAACGATGTTCCATTATGTAATACATGCGTTTGTGTAAAACCATCAAATCGTTTCTTATTATCGCAGAACATCAATAATCATGAATTGAACGATGATTTAGATAATCCTGAACAAGTAAATAGTAATCTTAATAGTTTGGAAAAAGACAGCGACGTTTTAAGCAATGAGCCAATAAATCATAGAAATTCTGATATTAATGAACATGAAATTAATATTGTTACTGCTCCTATATCTGACGGCTTCGTCGATAATTCGTCTTTTGTACTGTGGCTTCAAGAATGGGCTATTAAAAACAAAATATCTCATATTGCATTAAATGAATTAATAACAGGTTTAAAACCTAAATATCCGGAATTACCATCAGATGCGCGAACTTTATTACAAACTCCCAGAAAAGTAAATTTTAAAGACGTAAAACCAGGGCAATATTATCATTTTGGTTTAAGTAATTGTGTCAAGCAACTTTTATCACGATATTCTGTTCAAGATTTGCAAATTGTACGAGTTAATATTAATATTGACGGCCTCCCGCTATTTAAAAGTTCAAGCTCTCAAGTATATCCCATTTTGTGCAATTTAAGCGAAAATTACAATGACGTAAATATTGTAGGCATTTATTTCGGGAATAGAAAACCTGTAGATGCAAACATATTTTTGACAGATTTCACGGAAGAAGCAATAACTTTAACTACTCATGGCATAACAATTAATGATCGAAACTATCCATTTAAAATTAATGCTTTTATATGCGACATACCTGCTAAATCATTTATTACATTTACAAAAGGTCACTCCGGTTATTATTCTTGCACGAAATGTACAGCAAAAGGTGAATATATTCATGATAGAGTGAATTATCCATATTTAAATAGTTTTCCTTTAAGAACAAACAATGATTTTAAACTAAAATTACAACCAAATCATCATACGGGCACATCTATCCTGGAAAATATTCCTAATATAGATATGGTAAAAGATTTTGCAATAGATCCAATGCATTTACTTTATTTGGGAGTTGTTAAAAAATTAATTGTCAAATTATGGTGTTTTGGAACACCCCGATCAAAATTATCATTTAATGAAATGTCTACATTATCGAGATTATTAGAAGCTCAAAAAAATAATATACCATGCGAAATTAACCGAAAACCACGATCATTATTTGAATGTAAAAGATGGAAAGCAACTGAATTTAGGACATTTTTGTTGTATACGGGACCTGTTATTTTAAAATCTGTAATTACTTATGACAAATACATAAATTTTTTAACTTTACACGTAGCTGTTACAATTTTGTCCAATTCTAAACATATGGATTGTTATTCAGATTATGCTAAATCATTATTAGAATACTTTGTGAAAACTTTCATCACTCTATACGGCAAAGAAAATGCATCAATCAACATTCACAACTTAATGCACCTCCATGATGAAGCAATAAAATTTGGAACTCTACAGGAATTTAGTGCATTTCCGTTTGAAAATTATTTGCAAACAATATTAAAAATGATTCGTAAAAATGATAAAATATTACAACAAATTGTTTGTCGAATAAGTGAAAAAAATTCTTGTGTTTATGGTCATAATAAGGAACTGAAGACAGTTAGTAATAAACTTCACAATTCACATTTTAATGGTCCACTCGTCAATAATTTAAATTTTCACATTCATAATCAATTTAGTAAAGTAACGTTTGAAAATTATATATTGAAAATAGAAGAACCTGATAACTGTTGTTGTTTAATTGATGGAACAATTGTTATTATTAAGAATTTTATTTCGAGTAACGAAGGTAATTTTTTAATTGGACATAAATACAAGTCACTCACGGATTTTTATTGTGAACCTTGCAGATCATCTAAATTGGGTATTTATTTAGTTGATAATCCCGAAAACTTACAGATATGGAATTTAGAGCAAATTGCATATAAATGTTTAAAATTAAAATATAAAAATCAGTATGTTGTGTTTCCTCTTTTACATTTAAAATAGTTAAATGTAAAATATCTTCATATAGTTATGTCTTTATATAGTTTGTCTTTATATAGTTATGTCTTTATATAGTTATGTCTTTATATAGTTATGTCTTTATATATTTCTTATTCATTGTGGTCATGAATTGTACTGTTATTGTTTAAGTAAAAATGCCGGGATCGTCGTGGACTGTAATAAAATTTAACGACGAAAATGTCGTCGAAGCCGTACCAACTTCATGGATCTTTAATAAACGATGTTACTGGCCACCTTTTCAGCGCGATAAAGTGGTAACAGCAATTCGAAAAAATGAAGATCCAAATACACATTGGCCTTCGTATGAAGTAACCATTTTTCGAAACAGCACTTATGGTAAAATCATATAACTATAATCATATAACTATAATTATCATTCTTTTGTTTTTTATTCGGAATAATTTTTTTGGAATTAAATATATTTTATATTGTGTGTGTGTTTGTGTGTGATTATATAACGTCAGTTTAACATTCAAATTATTTTGTGTAAAAACGTGCATTGTTCAGTTTTTTAATTAACAAAACACACGTATTATCTATATTTGTAGATGCCAAATGATTTAAACTTAATTGTTATAATTAGAGCCCGGATTTTCCACCGACGGACGTACCAATTCGAGTCGATTGTAGCACGTTCCTGTCCCCACTACCACTTGTCATGCCCAAAGCCGTTGCGTGAAGCATCGATAGGGGGGAACGCGGCGGTGGGACAATTAACAACAAGACAA
>NW_017274866.1:0-3093 GCF_001594065.2 Cyphomyrmex costatus | reverse complement strand
AATGTACCATATGTATGTAACACTCTGCAATTATATTTCATCCATGTTTTGTCCGGTAAATAACATTTTTCAATAGCCTTACGGATTTGTTTTGTGGTACGTGTACGAGGCCAAAAACAATACCATACTTCTCCCTGGTTTTTTAACCAAACTTCAGGGACTACCTCGACTTCAGGTTTTTGGCCATTATCCATTGGAAATTCTATTAACGAATACATTATAGTCTGAAAAAGCAGAAGATAAGAAAACAAATATGAGATTTCATATTTATTGTACTTCATTAACAATTTTTTACATAAAATTAATATTACAGAGATATTTAAAACCAACATCACAAATTTTTACAAAATAGAGTAAAAACATCGAAGACTATATATTTAATCATAAATCAAGTTTGCAAATTTTTATAAACAAAATTATGTACTTACATAATTGAAAAACTGACATTGCTCGTTTTTCAAAAAATAATGTATACAATAAATATATTTACATTAATATATACAAAATAAAACTAAAAAAATGGAATTATAATTCATGTAGAAGAGGAAATACAACATAAGTTCCTTTTTCATATCCAGGCAATAACATGTTTTTATGTTTCACTGATGCCAAAGGAAATTTTTCTAGGTCAGGTGATAAGTGAGACACTTTAAAAATGTTCAATAATTTAGACGAACATGGATAATTATAAAATTCAGAAACATTCATGAATCGACGACAAATTAAAAAATAAAATTGATTTTCCAAGCATAGAATATTTACAATCTGAACAATAATATCTCCTACTGAAACGCAATTCTCAGGCGAAAAAATAGTCAAGACGTACGATGGTGTTATCAATTTTTTGTATTGCAAAATCAAGTCAGTTGTATCTTCGAGTGTAGGTCCTTCAAAATGTTTTCGTTTAGGTTTTAATTTAGTTATTGGTAATTCAGTTTCTGAATTATAAGAAAGTTCAGATATACGTCTACAAAGTTGTGCATGAGGATTTCCGGATGATCTTACAAGTGTTTTTAATTTTCCTAAATAATTTTCAAAGGGAAAGCAACTAATTGTATTCAAATTACCAACATTTCTTACATCTGTTACTAAGTGAATTAAACTGTGAATATTATATGTTACTACTTCTTTTCCATATGATTTTTCAAAATACTTCACAAAATTACACAAAACTTCCTCTGCAAAATCAATATATTTTAAAATATGATTATCATTAGACAAAATTGTAATACCGACGTGTAACATTAAAAAATGATTATATAATTGTTTAGGTAAAATATTTATTAAAGAAACTGGTCCCACATACAGTAAGAACAATCTAAACTCAGTAGCTTTCCATCGATTTAAGTCCGATATAGATCTACATTTTCTAGAAAATTCATGTACTATATGAGAAGATAATGAAATTAATTTATCTGATAAATCGTTAATGGTTTTTCCAGATAATTTGTATGGAGGTTTTCCCTTTGATATCCATAACATCAACAATTTTCTCATCACACCTAAGTATACTAAATGCATAGGGTCTAATGGCACCTGATTCACTAAATCTAAGTTTAGATTTAACAATGGGGATCTTTTTTTATGGTGTTCCTCGTGTATCTGTTCATTAAAAGTTTCTTTTGTTCTAAATTGTCCGCTTTTGCATGGAAAAACCATTCTACGATTTATATATTCCCCCTCAATATTGCATTTTTCACATCCATGTCTGGAATTATGACCTACACAACATTTTAAAAAAGCTCGTGCAGGAGCATCACAAATTAAACATCTGATTTTAACTTGAAATAAATTATGCTCTATTTTAATACCATTTTTTAATATATCATTAAGCTCATATATCCAATTTTGCAAATAAAGATCAATAGGTTCTGGCTTTCCTTTGCCTGTGAATAAACCTACAATAAATGGTTTGTTTGATGAAGTTAAAGTTAATGATCTACACAAAATTGGCCAGACAGCTATGCTGTTACTTTTAAATAAAGGTAAGCCGTCAACATTAAAATCCAACTCAATAACTTTTGAACAAGGTTCTTTCTGTAATAGAGGTTGCAACTGCTTACATATACCAAAATAAGTAAACTTTCCATTTTGCAAGTTAATTGAATTTGTACTTTTTGGAGTGCGTAACAAAGATCTCCCAGATAATGGTAAAGTATCATGATGAAATTGTCTCAGTAATGATAATAATTGATCTAATGCTGATAATGTAATATTATTTGTTAAAGCCCATTTTCTCAATTTATTTAAAAAATCATCGGATAATATTTTATTCTCTGCTGGAAAATCATGTTCTTCAGTGACATATGATTCTTGAAACGTTTCAAATGTAACATTAAGAGTTTCATTAACTAATTCTTTGTTTTTTAATTCATTACTGTGTTGACTATTTCTGAAATCTAAATTTAAATCCGAATCATAATCAAAAAATTCTTTGTCTTTCAGTTCATCACTCTGTTGACTATCGAAATTTAAACTTGAAGCCAAATCCTGATCAAAGTTAATATGCTCATCAATGGCTGAAAGTGATATTGATTCGTTCGTCTCATTCCACTTGACTTCATTCAATAACGCATGAACTTGTTTTTGTATGTTCCTTTTTGCCTGTTTCTTACTAAGAAATTTAATTTCTTTTTCTTGATTCATATTTAAAGATTATACTTTTTGTTATTTGTTAAATGAAGCTAAAACATAAGTCACAAAAAATGTATTACTGAAAATATTAGTACCAAACATTTTAATTAAATACGAAAAAAAGTGGTTTTGCGTCGAAGAACGCGGTGATGTGATTTTTTCATCTATACGAATCGAACACGACTTTTGCATTGATCTAATACGAAGAATACGGGAATTGAAAGATTTGAGAAGTCTCACGGGACACCCGGTATACGAATTGATATTAACTTAGGGACATAGGTCCGTATTTAGAACGCATTATTATTATTGATAAAAGCGCGCTTTTATTTCTGAAATTCTATTCTGATATTCTAATGCGTAACGTAAACTATAACATGTTAGAGCGCTAACATCGTAAGCGCGTTCTGAATACAGGCCCTATTGAGGTTAAGGGGCCTATTCTATAACTTTCAACGA
>NW_017274865.1:0-3093 GCF_001594065.2 Cyphomyrmex costatus | reverse complement strand
TCTCTCTCTCTCTCTCTCTCTCTCTCTCTCTCTCTCTCTCTCTCTCTCTCTCTCTCTCTGCAAAAGTTCACGTAATTACTCATAATTAGAATAGACAATTAGAATCATTAATGCGTATTGTGTGCTTATTAACGCGTATTATGAACTTGATTCATTGTGCTATTCATTGAATAAAGAAAAGACCGAGGGGATATTCCCTTGGAAAAAAAAATGGGAGCGGCATGTTTGAAAGATAATCAATAATTGAGTGGCAAAGATTTTAGACGTTAGGGAATAGATAACCATAATATCCCTTTGATGAACACCATCGTCCTCCAGTCAGCCCTGTCGAAATTGACAGAGGAAAGACGCTTTCGAGAGGAAGAATGATACGGATTGTCATTGATTGATGGCCACTGCGCTCTTCATCGTATGAAACAACATTGGCAGTATACAATAATGTTCCCATCGATTCGTAAAAAAAAAAGTGAAAAGTCCGAAAGGTATAAATACACTTTGAGTACGCGAAAAAAATATTGCCTTTATTAAATAAAGAATACCAGGAAAAAGTAAGAAAATACATTGTTATCGGTACAAAGGATGTAATGTCATAAAAATGGAGAAAAATGTAACTATCGATATTCGATACTTAAAATTCGAATTTTTATAATGTACCAAATATCTCGTTGAATAGCACGTCGATCGAGATTTGAATCTAACAATTAAATTTGACGGGATTATTATATTTCAGATTGTGTGATTGTGTTAAAAGTCGCAATTATATTTCTGAGATAAAAATTTATTGAAAATTCATGTGTGTTTGTACAATTAAAAAAGTTAGTGAAACATCTAACTTTAACAGTAATTATGGATACTCAAACCGATTACTCATGGATTAGAATATCAAATCAATATATTTGTCGAATATTCCAAAGAACGAAATTTCTTTTAACATTACGACTTCACCAACCTACCGCTTCTTACATAAATACTTTATATACATAACTATGTGATTATTTTATATACTTTTTGTTCAATGGTTGCTTCATATCCTCCCGAATTTAAAAAAAAATATTCGACTCTGTACCTGAAATATAGCTAGTACAATATGCAAATAGTTCGCAGATATTTTACGGAGGTTTGGGATGCCTTCATTTTGTAAAACATTCGTTACATCTCGTATCGCATTCCCAATTATTTTAAATGGCATTCTGTGAACGTGAAGAGTTTCATATTATATCGAGTCTCTTTTCTCTTGCGAATATATGTGCTGAAATTCTACCGCGGGTATTATTCACACACACTGATAACTGACTCCACAAACTAATATTATATCTATCCAGAGAGCAAGTTCGTGATCCGAAAAGGGCATGCAAGAGAGTTCTACTTGTTCCATATCTTTCCTTTTTTACTTGAGCGTTATGTAGAGCTAAAACTTATCGTTGTGAAACTGGCGAACAGCTTTTATGTTAGGATAACGCATATCGAAAAAAAAAACAGTTTTAGAAATTATTGACAGCGTCTATCGAAGTTAGATTATTAAAGAGTATCGCATAAACTTGATAACGACGAGATTAACGCGTAGCACAGAGAAGACCAATTAACGCCGCCTATTCCTAATCTGTACGTCGCTCGGTTGAAGGAATCGCTTCTTCGCGGCTTCAGATGGAATTAATTAAGACGATCTCGGGGTTTCGGCATCGTGCTTGAAGCATCTTGCTCGGCTGGGGACGGACTATCCTGTATGTACAGGCGTCGTATACGCGTGCGCGCGTACACGTGCACTTAATGCAAATCAGCCGGAGGCAACCGGTGGAAATAGTGATTGGATTTGTTCGCTTAGGCAGAAACGGTAAGCCCTCTCCCCGATGGGGAAACCGGAGGATGAGGAACGTCGATGTTGGGATGGAGCTTTCTCAAATTCAAGAGCTCAAGCATATCACAGTGATAATAATCCTGTCGGTACGCGAGTAGAAACTGCAACCATGTCTCGAGGGCATAGAGTACTCCTTACGTTTAATACGCATATATACGCTTGTGCGTACATTAAGGATGTCCGAGAACTATATGTGCGTATATAGGTGTATATAGATATAAGGCGTGCGATAACCGCAAAAGGTAGTACTTAGATCAAGAGTATTCAGGATTGTTTCGAGTACTACTATTTGCATACGTCTTGAAGTATCATCACTATAATTAGCGAAGTTATGTCAGAATAAGCAGGTACATACATCCAAGGCATACTGCTAGTAGTATGCAGACTTTGGAACACAACTTCTCGAGATGCACTGAATCAGACAAAACGTTCAAACAGATAGAAATACATACCATATTGTGCATTTGTTATCTCAAAAATTCATTAATAACATTAATTACCATAAGCTTAATACTTATTTATTTGTTTTGTTTAATCAGAGATGAATAAAGATAATGGATAATTAATGAAGCTAATAAAGAAAACATTTTAATTTGTAATTATTAATCTTTAATGCTCTTGAAAAATGCAGTATTTGTTGGCGAGTAAACACTACAATCACATTGATATATTTACAAATATTTGTTTGTCGTATTTAAGAATGGTAAACAATGTAGGTATATTCACGTACGTGCGTTTACATACATATATATATTGACGTCCCCAGAGCTGCTGCTCCTTCGTTCTAGTGGACTGATAAGCTTCTTGGCTATACATCCCGTTAATTACAGAAGTTTGTTTAGCAGACTTGGCACGATAGCAGTTATAATCCAAGCGGAACAGGATGCGCACAGTTGGCGGTGCTTTATGCGCGCAGATTTTATAAGAGTTCAACTATTAGAGCGATATACGTGGGGAATTCTCTAGTTGTTTCCTAGAATTATTTCTCTGTCTTAACACAAAAACATTTTATTAATTAAAAGTGTATTAAACTCGTTCCCTGAAACCCATCATTAAAGACGCTATTATCAACAGTAAAAACTCAAAATTTAGGGATAATAATGAGATTCTAATATAGATCGATTCGAATTTACTGTTCAGCTATTCTCATTTCTGAATACAATTTTAAATATATAAATAAATTTTCTTTTATATTTATTTCTTTTATATCACACAAGAGAGAGAGAGAGAGAGAGAGA
>NW_017274864.1:0-3071 GCF_001594065.2 Cyphomyrmex costatus | reverse complement strand
TCACGCGGGGGTGCCTGCGGCTGGGTGCTCCTGGCCGCAGGAGGCCCCCATGCGGCGGGAAGGTGTCCTCCAGGGTGAGTACCATTGCACTAGGGGTACCGGCGCCGGGGATAGTTCCACGGGTTGCCCCATTGCACATGGCGTCGGTTCTCCCTAGGGAAAGCCCATTGCACGGAGGACGAAGAGCCGGTTGGGCCGGATTCGCGGCGGATGCGGGCTCGCGGGGGACTCTTCTCCCGCGGGCTCGTAGGGGTGGGCGGAGGGGCCGCTCGGAGCTTTCCGGGGACGGGCCCCTCTGTCGACCCGTGGGTTGGGGCCTCTCGGGAGCCCCGGGAGGCTCCTGTGGTGTTGTGGACGCGGGACCGCGGAGAGTCCGGACTTTTCCGGTCTCCCTGGAGGAACCGTGGGCGCGAGCGACGGGGCCGCGCGGATCTTTCCGTGTCGGCCCCCTCGCTCGCTCGGGGAAGGATGACGCGGTCCTGCAGGGGGGTGGCCGGAGGGACCGGCCTTTTCTCTGTGGGGCCGTGGGGGCGAGCGGTGGGGCCGCGCGGATCTTTCCGTGTCGGCCCTCTCGCTCGCTCGTGGGATTTAATCGACGCGGTGCCGGGGGGATTTCGGAATGCCGGGTCTCTCGCGGTGGGGGGGAGTGCGGGGGCCGCTCGGATCTTTCCGTGCCGGCCCCCCCACTCGCCCGTGGTGGGGCTGCGTGGCCGCTTGGCGGCGGTCCCGGGGTCCCTGCCGCCGGTGTCGTTGGGAACTTAGTTTCCGGCGGCATCGGCGGCGGACGTAAGTACCCCCCGTCCACCGACGGTGTCTTTAAAAGATGGACGGGGGGAAGGCGGCTGCCTCCCGTCGGGACATGAGCCCCCCGCGGGAGGTGTGCTGGTCGCCATGGCGGGGAGGGCGCGGGGAAGGCACTGCCCCCTCGCCCGAACTGTCCATGGGGCCCCCCGGGTGGCGCCACCCGCGATGGTGCCCCCCTGGTCGGAGGGGGGGACCCCTGAAAGCAGCAGGCTTAGCGGCCCGTTGTGAGTAAGGGGCTTGGAGCCCAGCGGCCCGGTTGAGTGTCTCCCGGGCCCCGAGGCATAGACAGTCCCCCGGAGGAACTCGGGGCCTCGCATAGGTTACGTTTCTGTGCGAGGAGGGTATACCCTGACTGTCGAGCCGTCGCGGGAAGTGGGATCAAACGAAAAAATGACTTCCTTTAATAAAACGTATGAATGGGATGGAATGAATGTGAGAATGATCGACTTGGACCTCTCCAAGAAGGAGAGGAAGGAAATTATGGAGTGGCGCCTTAGCCCGAGGGGTGTACTCCCCTCGGCTGTGGCGCGTGTCCATACTAAGGAAGGCGTGGAACTGTACTCCTTGAAGGGCCCGCGGCGCCTGGGTCGTCTGGTGGACGTGGATTCATCGGACTCCCCGGGCGTCCGGGCCGTGAGGAGCAAGGGGAGAGGGAAGACGAGGAGGCGGCTGAACGCCCCCACGGCTCCCTCTTCCTCTGATGAGGATGGGAGAGCCTCCGGACGATCCTCCGCTGGAGGAGGATCTCCGGAGGCGCGTGATGGTGCGAGGCCTGGAGAGGGCGCTCTTCGGTCCTTTAATTACGCAGGTGTGTTGAAGCATGGAGCGCGGGGGATTCTCACCAGAGAGAGCCCCCCGCCCTCCCTGCTTCGACTAAGGGGGGGATCGAAGGGGAGGGGGGAGTCGGACTCGGATGCCTCGATGGGCTCCATGGAGTTGTTCTCCGCGGCGTCGTCGTCGAGGCCGGGTCCCGTCTCCTCCAGGGTCGAGACCCGGATGGTCACAGGGTGCTCGCAGCCATCGCCCGGCACGTCTGGTACGGAGCGGGCGGTGGATAAGAGATCCCGGGATGCGCGGAATACCTCCTCGGAGGAGGACTGTGTTAAAACTCCGAAGAGGTCTGCCGCGGCTGCTTCCGACATGGTTATCATATCCGGTTCCTCCGCGGGAGAGGCCGCCGCTGGGCCTCCCTCTCAGGAGTTGGCGAAGAGGAAACCTGGCAGGCCTGCCGCCGTGGAGGGCCATGTGGGCCAGTTCACGGCGGAGAAACGTGCTCAGTGCCAGAAGGAAAAGGACGCGGAGAGGCTGAGAAGGGACGGCAGGTACGTTGCCGACCCTTCCTAGCCTCCCAAAGGTGCGAGGAATAAGAAGCGCTTGCGGGATGCCGAGGGCAGGGCTTATGGCCTGGCCCTGGAGCCGGCGGGCGCGGTGATGATGGCGGCACTCGAATCTCTCGACACCATTGCGAAGGGTGTCGAGAGATCAAAGAATATCAAGGGCGAGATCGTGGGTTCGTTCTGGGAGAGCCTCACGGAGGCTACGGCAGCCTCCTGGGGGGTCCTAGCGGACCAGGCCTAGAGAAGGAAAGATGGGGGCGACGGTTCCTCCCCTGATCCGCAACACTCCCTGGAGCTCCATGAGCTGAGAGGCCAGCTCATGGAGCTCAAGAAGACCAACAGAGAGCTTAGGGAGAGTAACGAGAGGCTCTTGCTCAGGATAAAGGGCCTCGAGGAGCGAGAGAGGGGCCGGGACGTCGGATGGGAGATCCGGCGCTCCGTCACCCCGGCTGGTGATGCCCGGGGCGTGAATGTGGAGGTACCGCTCCCACAACGTTTGAGGACCGCCAAGGCTAGGTGGGGTTGTGGGGGAGTCTCTGCTTTTATCCCCCTCCTGTGAGGAGAGAACTAATACGGGCCTCTCCGGCTTGGAGATGGACCTCCCGTCGGTCTGGAGGCCGCCGTTGAAGGAGAGGTCCAAACGTTTGGACGCGCCCCCGGGGATGGTGGTCGAGGCGGTGGTCGGTGCCAAGCAGCCGGCTGCCCACCGTCACCCCGCATTGCCTATCGACGGCGCGAAAGAGAGAGGAGGTCTCCAGGGGAAGCCTGGGGCTACCCCTGGAGACAGGAAACGAAGAAGAAAGGCCACCAATTTCCGTGGGCGGAGGGCCTCGTGTATGTGAAGCTAGCATATCACTTGGTGGAAATTCAAAAAATGTCAAGAGTTCTGAGCTTATTTTCAATAGTTCTATAGTTCTATATAGATTAAAC
>NW_017274863.1:0-3069 GCF_001594065.2 Cyphomyrmex costatus | reverse complement strand
AACATTATTTAAGAATATATATTTCCATTTTTATTGCGTTTACATTTAAGTATAAATATAAATTTCAGCAACAGTTTGTGAACTACATTTCGCGCCAGAATGTTTCGAAGACAGGATTACTAAACCAAAGAAGAAAGGTATCGAAGCCCATGTAATTCGTCGGTTAAAGGCCGGTTCGATTCCAACACTGAACTTGGATTTGGAGAAGCAAAGAGCGCAGTGGACAATTAGCTACTCGAAACGATGTAGCATTGAAGATGGATCCAATGAGCCTTAGTAAGTATACTTCGTATGTCGTCAAGTTTATAGGCATGCAAAGCAATTATGTCACATATTCATTAATTTTCGTGATTTACAGTCGAAGTGGTGTACCAAATTTTGCTAAACTTCTGCAATCGTCAAAAACAGAGTCACCGTCGGGAACGAGGTGCGCGCCCACTCATCAATTATGTCATTGATCTATTTATTCACTGCCTGTTTCTTATGTAATGTTTACAGTTCTGCAGCTGAAGACGGTGACCATTTCTTACTTGTTAAAGAACTTGCGGAGAGCAAAGTCACTCAAGAGCGTCTTCTGAACAGGCGATATCGGATCTGGAAGACCAACTGAACAGAAGAAAAAAATTAAACACGACTACGTGTACAGATGTGGATCAGCGAGCCCGTTTGCAAGCCTCCAATATCCTTAGCAAATATTTTTCACCTGGACAAGTGACATTAATGCTGGACCCTACAAAAAATCGCATCAAATGGACATCGGAAGACATTTCCTCAGCTTCGATGCAAGGGTGCAAGGTCGTACCGATATCTACGTGAAGTGATGAAACTGCCACTTCCCTGCGAAAGTACACTGCGCTCATGGACTTCAAAGTTCACGGTAAAACCTGGCATTTTACACAATGTCTTGCATATAATGAAGACAAAAGGACAAGATATGAATATTGCTGATAAAGCAACTGTCCTTACGTTCGACGAGGTGTATATTGGCAACAATGTAGAACTTGAGCGTAAGGAGCAGAAAATATACGGACCACACAGCACTGCCCAATTTGCCATGGCTCGAGGACTTTTTTCGTCATGGAAGCAGCCTGTGTTTTACGATTTCTCTCAGCCCATGACGAAAGAAATCCTTTTTAATATAATAACAGCTTTGTACGATGTAGGATACATTGTCACGGCTGTATGTAGTGACATGGGAGGTACTAATTTGTCTTTGGAAGGAGCTGGGTATTTCCGTGAAAGTTGTTAAAGGATCTGAACCTGAAATTAAAGCGTCATTTGTCCACCCTTCTGACAAATTCCTTGAAGTCTTCGTTTTTGCAGACGCTCCACATTTATTAAAGTTAATGCGGAATCATTTACTTGATCATGGATTTGACGTTAATGGAATGCAGCTAAATAAATCTATTTTGGAACACTTACTACGATTAAACTCAGGTGATTTAAAAATCGCTTTCAATCTGAGTCAACATCACTTGGATGTTAAAGGCTTCCAAAGGCAGAATGTAAAATTAGCGGCGCAAATCTTTTCACGTCGAAATTCAAAAAGCATCCAGTACTGTGGAAACGCGGGCCTAATCGAGGATGAAAATTGGCAAGCATTTGCAGAAATGTTGGAAGTGACAAACGATTGGTTCAATGTATTAAATACACAATCGAAATTCGGACATCATCCTGGTTTACGTGCATATGGAGTAGAGCAGGAACACCAAGATCAGGTATTGGGTAGAATGAGCAATTTCATCGTTAACATGAGAGTGCATAGAAAAAACAGCCTTCTCCCCTTCCAAAAGGGCATATTATTGACCAATGCTTCCCTACAAGCATTACTTCATTATGCTAAATTAAAATTTTCTGACGAAAACTTCAAACCGGAATATATGATAACTAGACGGCTGTGTCAAGACGTCCTCGAGAACTTCTTCTCCTACCTACGATATATGGGCGGAGTTCACGATAGACCATCTCCTGTTCAGGTGATGACTAGGCTAAAATGGTACATTTTAGGAAAATGGACAGATGAAGGTTTATCGTCAAAAAGAAATACCGAAAATGAGGAGGAAACCAAGATGATCGTAAGTGTTGATGATGTGTCGGACAACGATTCATCTGATTTCTTTAGGACAGTTCAGCATTTCGAGACTGATGATATCTCCGAGGAACTAGCATTTTTTAGTCGAGAAATAAATTGTGAGAATTCAAATAATTCTGCAAATGACGTCGAAGAGAGCAGAGGTATTTTAAAGAACAGGAAACATTAATAATCTTTCTCAAAATTCGAGGAGACCTAAAAAATGGTTATTTTTTTGCAGGACTTCTTTTCATTTTCATGAAAAGTAGCACATAAGTTTCCGCAATATCATAACATTTTCGTAGCAACTTGGCTGTCGAGGTTTTTTGAATAAAAAAGTGTAAAATACATTATGGGATTATTTATTCGATTCCATAACTCCTTTTCGACGAACTCCAAAACCATTTTTTCTTACCTCCTGGAAATACATCCTTGTAACATTACTTTGATTTCATTTTATTTTTTTTCATTTTCTTATTACCCGCCAAAATATTAACAATTGAAATGAGTTGAATTTTGAATGTATTTGTTTTAAATGTATTTTAAAAATACCTTTCCATTTATTCGGTTATTATGACTTTTTATAACTCCCGATCCTGCATGTGTCAAATCCATTTACCGTATCCTGATATCCTTACAGACAGTGTTATACTTGAAATTAATGAAGCAACTCCGGAAGAGTGGGATTTACTGAGAGACTTTGAATTCCAAGAAGCCGTGAGGTCAGTGGAGGAAGAAGCTTTAATGTATGTCGCCGGATATACAGCACATCGTTTTCGAAATTCTCAGACCCACCTGGGTGAACCAACGTCAAAACTAGCTATAAAAAATGACTGGTTGTCGTTCATATCGAGGGGCAACTGTATACGACCTTCAAAACAATTTTTTGAAGTTGCAAAAATTGTCGAGCGTGAATTTTTGAAATTTCACAGCAATCATGGCCTCAGCAGAGAAAGTTTTATCTTCGATAAAGTCGCGGAAATAGCATGCTCTTTCGT
>NW_017274862.1:0-3061 GCF_001594065.2 Cyphomyrmex costatus | reverse complement strand
CAAATAAAACAAAGAGAGGTAAAATTTAGCATGGGAGATTTCCACTTTGGATATAATTTCGTTTGTCAGGTATGTTCTACATTGAATAAAAGTGTATTAGCATGTAGCATAAAGCATATAATAATAGAATGAACACGTCGATTTTACTCAAATTACATACAAAACTGTTTAAATAACATTATAATATTTAAATCATTTCTAATTTAACGATTTACATATACTTCGTTTTCATTTTACATATTGAAAGTCTTCTTTGACGTTAATTGTTTTCATTTTAATACAAATATTTTCATTAACCGTAATGAAAGCATATTTTTTCCAGTTCTACGCTGCAGTTTTGGCCTTCACGATAATTATAATACAGGTATATGATCCATAATAGATCTTCTATTATCTTTAATGCATCACAAATGGTTGATTACATTTCGATGTCAATGTATATATAGTTACATGCAATTTGTTTTAAATTAATAGATTTTCTGATTGTTATTGACGAATTTGAGATTTTACAACTATAACGAATGGTGCTAGACATATTATTAGGTGTATACCTTTGAAATGCGGATTTTTCTAACAAATGGCGCCACATATGCGTTCTTTACGCGTGGTGATTTGACATATATAGTATTTTGTTTGGCTATTCCTAATCTATAAAACCATACATGTGGAAAATTGTGAGAATGTAAATATCATAGTCTCTTTCTGCTTTGAAAATGTCGGATTTTTCGTACCAGAAAGGACCAATTGCGAGAGGTTTTGATTCATTACTTTATTTTGAGGAGAACTATTGCTGAAACTTATCGAATACTTGTAAAAGCTTACGACGAACGTGCATCATCTCAACGTTGGTTCAATCGATTCAAAATTGCTGATTTTGATGTGAAAGACAAGGTTAAGGGAAAACCACCGACAAAATTTGATGAAGTATTAAATGTGACTTAGAAAGTGTTAGTGAGCGTTTGCACGCGATGGAAAAGATTAACATGTGTTTTTCCTTAAAAAAATTCGCATTACATAGGTATACACCTAAGTTTTATATTATAATATATTGTACCGTATTACAAAAATTTGTTTCATACTTTTCAGATGAATTTACTAGATTATATTAGTGAAAGGAAATAGTAACATCAGTTTTGAATTTTGCTTAACGTTAAACTTAGAGTTCTCTGGCAGTTTGATAATTGTATCAGTCAATGCATAATTGTACCAGTCATACGAACGTGCTATTTTATGTAGTGACGTTTTAGCCTGGAGTGAAATTCAGCGATTATGCTATGGCTGATAAGGAAACGACTTCCCTTCTCTGTAATATTCAATGTAATTTTTATATATGTATAGAAGTTATTGCAATAGATTAATTTGAATTTTTGTTATATTGTTTTGCAAGTACGACAGCATATAAGATTATAAATGATGGTGCATTCTATTTCACGACGAGATACTATTAAAGACGATCTGCGATTATGAATGTTTACGTAGTTATTAAAATTTAAGTCATTATAGGAATAGTAAACTGATAATGTGGTACTAATTTCATAATTTATAAATTTCGCAGATACCTATATATATTTTCAAAACTTAATAATAATCGATTTTTATTAAAAACTGTGATTTTAACGTTATTATTCTATATTAAATTTTTTTTAAAGGACCGTCAATGTAACAACATAACTGATACGAATCGAAGCCTATAACAGTTTAGCTGGATGTTAATTGCTTATATATAATATTGCGTGAATTTATGTACTGATATATGTATAAGTCTTTTTAAACTGCCTGCCGAACAATTGTCGGTCTCAAAACGTAGTTTTTTCAAGGAATATTACTAAAATTGGCTAGGACATTTGCGCGTAAAGCAAGCGATCCGGGTTCGACTCCTGACCGAAGTAAAATATTTTTCGCAATAAGAAATATTATTTTAGATTTTAATATATAGTTTAACATGGATATAAAATGCCAAAAGAGCATCAATTAATTATTCATCATTTTTTATTTTTATATTTATCTATAGAGAACTTTTATGTAGAATATTAGCACTTAAATAAATTTATCATAGTACTATGTATAAATGAACGATTCAATAATTTAATTATTTTGTACACCTCGCATCTTATATCTTTTAACTAGAGATCGTACGTGATCCAATCCTGGGTTAAAAGGATTAAGTTTCTTGACATAAAATTTGACAGTTACACAACTCATAGATAAAATATGTCATAGCCTCTCTCTTTAAAACATTGACCCATTTTTCCGAGCGATAAGAGGTGCGTTTTACTCCTAGGACTCGCCTCTGCGCGTGTACCTGCGAGACGAGGCGATTGTTTTACGTCCTTCCACACACTCTCCTACTAATTCCGATCCTATTACACGGTTCCTAAGAGATAGAACGTAATGGTAATAGACGTTTTGGACATATTAAAAACTTCAGTTTAGATCTATGGATATTTAAAAAAAGACATCCTGTGTTATGATTTTGCACTTTTTAAAAACGTCCATTTTAGGACGCAATGGACTAAAACTGGATTTAAAACTGGAAACTAAATTATTTAATATATTAAAAAATTTAAGACTACATTCCAGACGAAATGATTTTTATAGACTTTCTTGTAGTTGAAAATTTTCAACAATACATATGTCCTATAGGGACGTCCGTGAGACGTTCAAAAGACATCCGTACATATTGATAAAGAGTCCTCTTTAGACGTTCTTTGAATAAAGTGTGCTGTGTGAAAACGATTCCGTAAATAAAATTGCTCTATCACGTCACATTTTCTAACCATTGTTGTAGTCACAACTGTGCAGAATAAATTTTAACCTACATAAAAGCACGATTACGCATGACACCGCGTTTGCAATGCGAACCCAATTTCCAACTATGCAATCTAGCAGTTTAAGTAATAATAAGTAAGACGATTTCGGAATTCTGCTGTTTAAGCGATAATATTCGCATTAAAAGATATCGTCGATAATATTCAGAGTTATAATTCTTTTAATATAAACGTCCATGACATTATGACAGCATTGTAAAAGTCCTTGAGTGACAAACTTTGCGTGCTTGTGT
>NW_017274861.1:0-3057 GCF_001594065.2 Cyphomyrmex costatus | reverse complement strand
TGAATCCATTATTGATTGGAATTCACCTGGAGCTGTGGTAACTCCAAAAGGTAAACGATTATAGACATATAAACCTCGATGTGTATTGATTGTTAAAAGATGTTTTGATTGTTCATCTATTTCAATTTGAAGGCGTTAGACAAATCTAACTGGCTAAAATACTTACAGTTTGAAAGCTGTGAAAATATTTCATTTGGCAAAGGAAGTGGATGACGATTTGGTTCTAATGACTCATTGAGTCCAGTAGAAAAATCTGGACAGATCCTAATCTTTCTATTTTTCTTCCTTGCAACAATTATTATTGGAGTTGCCTAGTCTGAATATTTGATTGGTGAAATAATTTCATTTTGTTCAAGTCTTGAAAGTTCTGCGTCGACTAAAGGTAAAATTGCGTAAGCAACCGATCTCTTAGGTCTAAAAATTGGTTTTGAATACAATTGATTTTTAACAAAAATTGGTTTTCAAAAACAGTTTGACTTTTGTTTTCGTTCAACGACCGCGAGAAGACATATTTGAAATTTTCTTTAAGCAAAGATAAATCAAATTGAGTCGGATCTGATTGAGAATGGATCTTGAAACAAAAACTATTGAGACTGTAATGCCATAAATCAAAAGCTGGGATCCAATCAAGACCCATGATGTTGAAATCCGAATTTGATGTTACATTTGAAAAAATTTATATGTAAAAACACTTGGCATTGCTAGAAAATAAATGTAAAGGTAACAATAATTTGAAATATAATAGTGAACTTAATATGAATGTTACATTTAATAATACGTTTAATAAATTACTGTTTACATATATTTCTTTTCATATAATTCATTCGCATATATCTACACTCACAGGTAAAAAATGGACCACTAAACTTTTAACAAATATTTTTAATATTTTTGAATAGCGGTAACTCAGCGAAAAATCATCATATTGAGATTTTTAAAAAAGCATTTTAAAGCTTAAAATCTCTACTTTTCAAAACGATACTTCAAAAAATGGTCTTACTGATATTTTGTGAAGTTACACACATACAAATAAAAGTGCGTCAAATCTCAAAATTTTTCACGAAATTTGAGAAGTTGCACGGCGCGCATTAAAAATTATGCACAAATACCGTTTACAGCTTTCGAAAGGGTAAATCTTTATCTTTAATTAATTTGCTTTTTTTTTTATCAATCTCTATACGATTTTTTTTTACCGAGTTATTCAACGTTGAAGTAAAAATGCCCCCTCTTTTGCTTTAACATTGATTAAAATCGGTGAAAAAAAATCATACAAAGATCGATAAAAAAGCAAATTAAAGGTAAAGATTCACTCATTCAAAAGCTGTAAACTACATTTGTGCACAATTTTTAGTTCGCGTCGTGAAACTTCTCAAATTTTGTAAAAAATGTTGAGGTTAGATACTTCTTCACTTACGTTTGTGTAACTTCACGAAATATCAGTAATACTGTTTCTTGAAATACTGATACAAACGGTAAAGCTTTAAAATTCTTTTTAAAAAATCTCGATATGATATGATTTTTAATGAAGTTATTTTATCTTTAAGTTTGCCTGTAGTTTTTTTAACTCCCCTTACCTTGGATCTACAATAGGTGTTTCAGCCTTAATCCTTAAGAAATTAACTAATTACGATTGAATTCGAGAAAAATAATCGATTATGTTTCGCCCATTTCTTATGACTTAAGGCTTAAAATTCTATTGTGTATCCGGGGTTATTAATTTCATGTTAGAGCATGTACAATATGTATGCGTGTATACTGTATCCTGCTCTTGGCATTACCCAGGATCAATGACATGGACGTGGCTGCGCGCGGATCGAAAACCGGCAAGTAGACAAATACGAACGGCGCGAAAAAAAAGTAGGGGCGGAAAGGAACCAAAATACGACGAACTGACGCGCCGGACGTAACAATATACACATTGCATACTTTAACTTTTGTGGAAATATTTCTAATCTTTTTTATACTAAATGTTACATCCATATTTTTATTATAAAACATTATATCAGGATCGAGATACAACTCGTTCGTATATACATATACGCGTATACATCTATACACACTGGACACTTTAACTCTCATGAGAATGTTTTTTATCTTTTTTATTCTAAATGTAACATCCATATTTTTACAATGATGTTATTATATCATGATCTAGCAGCGCCAAGTGTTTTTACATAAAAAATTTGTCTATTTAAATTAATTTTTTTCATTTTGTACTTCTTTAACTTTTTATCTTTTTTAAAAAGATAAGTTTATATATGATTGAAATAAATACATGATTGATAAAAATAGTATTCTGCTAAACAGCAAATGTGATTAGTTAAGGATATATGGTAGAGACATAATACAGAACGATAATAAAAGCGCGCCGATTATCTGACACATTGACGCAAGGTCATCGCAAGTCATACATCGCACGTGCATGTGAATCGTTTCGTTATCTTGCCTAGGTATATTACGTATAGTCTAAACGTTCGATAAACTGATGTATCATCGTCTTCACGTTCCTTTTCCCCGCTCATATGTGTCTATCTACTCCGTATATCGTATATGACATGTATGTACCTATAATACACTACTCAACAAAATCTAGGGAACGCTTTCGAACATGCTAAAAATTGGGCAATATTTAGAACACCGTAACTCGATGAAAAATCATCACAGACAAAAAATAAAAAAATAAAAAATTGTAAAAGTTGAAATCTCTACTTTCGAAATCTATAATCAAAATTTCAATATGACTGATATTTTACGGAGTTACACGAACATAAATGGATATCCGTCAAATTAAAAAATTTTTCACAAACTTTACAAAGTTGTATGCCGTGAGGTAAAAATTGCACGAAAATGCGGTTTACAACAGTCGAAAGAATAAATCTTTACCTTTAATTTGCTTTTTTATTGAACATTGTACGATTTTTGTTCACCAAATTATTGAACATTAAAGCAAAAGTGATCACTGTGTGTGCGATGTGTGTGTGTGTGTGCGCGCGCGCGCGCGTGTATACATATATATATATATATATATACAATATTTTGTATGAAAATAAAATTATG
>NW_017274860.1:0-3033 GCF_001594065.2 Cyphomyrmex costatus | reverse complement strand
TTTTCTCAAAAATTATAATTTTTCAAAATCCATCCGTAGTGTTTTAGGAAACATATTTTTATATATAAAAAAAAATTGGCGTCTTAAAATTTTGATTTTTACTATTTTTGAAGCATTTTTTTTCGTAAAAAAAAAATTTTTTTCCGCATAAGTGTTGTTATGTCCACTATTTTTATTGAAAATTGCACATAAAACGTTTCCCCCGATTTTTTTAAAAATTATTTTGAACAAAATTAATAAGAATTGATAAATTGTCGAAAATGTATTTTGATGTCGTAGAAATACTTATAATTATTATTACTATTACAAATCAAACATTAAGTTTTCTTTGCATCGTTTACATTTACATACATACACACGTACATACATACATACATACATACATACATACATACATACATAAAGGGTGCGGCGCGGGAACTTCCTTATTTGAATTGCGCGCCACACAGCGGCCATCTTACAAAAGTGGACGTGTGCGCGCCGCTGTGTGGCGCGCAATTCAAATAAGGAAGTTCCCGCGCCGCACCCTGTACATCTAGGATATATGCTATGGGTCACCTTCAGCGAGAAAGACACAGGTTCACACTTTGTTTCCGTACTTCTTCGCCGTGGCTACATACTTTATTGTTATCTGACGGAAATAAAAGGGTGAAAAGGTTATTTGAACATTTGTGGATTATTGTCTAATCATTTAGTAATTTTTCTGACAACTTTTATTTATTATTTATGTAAAATGTAGTGGAAATCGTACACACTGTTTTCTAGTTGTTCTAGACTTCGTGAATCGTGATTTCGTTTGTTGATAACTTGTGCAATGCCGGCAAAAAGAAAAAATTTTGACCGTTCATCTAAACTATCTAAAAAAAGATGGAGCTGTAAATCCTCGGGTCATCAACAAATTATTGAAGTTGAAAATCCTCCTGGACATTCTGAAGAAGGTAATAATGAAGATATTCAACCTAGAAATATGCGGCTTCAAAATAATTTTGAAGAAGCAGAAACACCAACTAAAGAGGTGCAAAGAACAAAAGATGAATACATATTTTTTCAAACTTCTTTACTTCAATCTCTTCTTGATGCCGTTGTATGTAAAGTCTGTTTTTCACATCGAATTGAGGCTAATATAATCGATGTAAATTGCGGATTCGCAAAAAAAATTGAAATCATATGCAGAAATTGCGAGGAAAGTGGACTAAATGCGACGATATCATCAACTTTGACGTCGAACAATAACAGAAATGAACTTCAAAGTAATCAAACTTCTTCACCATTTGATATAAATATTCGTATTAGTATAGCTTTTTTGGAAATGGGAAAAAACTACGCTGGGATAGAATTATTTTCTATGATTATGAATATGAAACCGTTTTCCAAAACGTCTTTTCATAAATATCTAGATACTATAAACAACTCCGTAAATAAAAAATTAGACGAAATTTTAGAAACCGCTCGTTCTAAAGTGAAAAAAAAATATTTTGTTGAAAATATTGAAAGCCAAGAAATGACAAATATAACAGTGAGTTATGACGGAAGCTGGTTGACGAGAGGTCACACTTCACTTCTGGGAGTTGGGTGTGTGATTGATGTTTTGACCGGTTACGTGATCGACTTCGAAATCATGACAAAATACTGTCATGAATGTGTGATGGCTAAGTTTGAACTTGGCGAAGAAAGTGCAGAATTTTTTATGTGGATGGAAAGTCATCAAAGCAGTTGTCAAATAAACCATACGGGTTCTTCTGGTGCAATGGAAATGACAGCCGCGGTAGACATTTGGAGAAGATCCGAAAAGTTTGGCTTTCGCTATTCGACAATGCTATCCGATGGAGATTCTAAGACACTATCTCATTTGAATGAAATGGAAGTTTATGGGAAGGATTTTATAATTCAGAAAGAGGAGTGTATCAACCATGTAAAAAAAAGGCAACTTTGAACTTTCTACTATTTATATTACATTATATTACTTATACATTATATTATATGCAGTAATTATATTACACAGATTAGGTACAGCTCTAAGAGACATAGTAAAGTTATGGCGAAATCGTGGAGTGACACTTGGTGGAAGAATGTATGGTGCTCTAAAGGGAACTACCATCGACAAACTTTGTAAATACTATCAAGCTGCAATATATAGAAATAAAAACGATGTCACAGCAATGAAAAACGAAATTATGGCCATAATTTACCACGGCGTATCCACTGATGAAAACCCCCAACATCAGTTTTGTCCTGCAGGCGAAAACTCTTGGTGTTTCTATCAAACAGCAAAAGCCAGAGGTGTCAGAACAGGACTTCATATAAAGAATATTGGAACCCCCATAAATAAATTGGTAAAAAATTATTATTACGACTTATAAGATTTGTTATCTTATATCAAATCACACACACATATATATATACATATACACATATTTATATATATACATATGCGTATATAGGTTTTTGACAAGATTCTACCAGTATTCGTTAGATTGTCAGACGAGAGTTTGTTGAGTAGATGTACACAAGGCCGGACACAGAATGCGAATGAATGTTTACACAGTCTGATATGGAACAAATGTCCTAAAGAAATTTTTGTTTCTAAGAAAAGATTGCAAATAGCAGTAGCTGAAGCAATATCACAGTACAATGACGGATTTAGGAAATCCACATTTGCTTTTCTTGAGTCACTAAACTTTTCTTTAGGAACAGTAGGAGATAAGATCGCCCATCGAAGAGATCAAAAAAGAGCGAAACAAGGAAAAGACAGAAATAACAAAATGTATCAAAAAGTACGAAAAGCCAAAAACATAATGAGAAAAAGAATTGACAAAGCTCTAGAAGATTCTGAAGGGGTAACATATAAAGCAGGTGCCTTCTGAAATAAAATGTTTCCGACAAATGTAAATATGCCTGATTAAAAAGACTTTCCGTGTAATTGTTTGAATAATTTTTGTATCACAACCATTTTGTATCGAAAAACGTTTTATGTGCAATTTTCAATAAAAATAGTGGACATAACAACACTTATGCGGAAAAAAAATTTTTTTT
>NW_017274859.1:0-3021 GCF_001594065.2 Cyphomyrmex costatus | reverse complement strand
TTTTATGATTCTTTGCTGAGATAGGACTATTCCTTTAGATCTAAAATTATAATCCAATCAGCGGGACGAATCATAAAACGGTTGCAAAACTGTTGAGTCTGCTGAACGCAGCCAATATTAAAGATAGAAATATGTATATAGATTATTTTTTACATATATGTATCTCAATGAATAGTAATTTCATGTTGTTTAAAGTAAAAGATTATATAGCACCTTTTTTTCATGTCAAAATAAAAAGTAAAGAGACATACATATACGACCGATTGAAACCATCTGAGTAAAGTAAACAACATAAAGCTTTTATTGTTATGTAAATAGTCGAAACGAAACTATAATTTTCTAATTTTTTTTGTTTTTTTTTTTTATGTAAAATGTGATTCGGGCTGTATGGTATAATATCGGTAATATATACGAGAAATTAGTATAAAAATCATTGTGTTCAATAAAATGGATGACGCATACACTCAGACGGTTTTAACCAGCGCGTATATGTATATCAATAACAATAACAAATATATTTGAATATCGCTACTATCACTTGTTCAGAATTTTTTTCTGAAGCGAATGTCGATTCACTTCCGATCGAATTAGCTTAATGTCATCAGCGAAGATCTTGCAGCAACCGCCGATGTAACGAACTCCTAGGTCCAACCATTCCGATATGGGCAGATTCAGAGATTGATCCTCTTCGACCGCGATCCATTCGCCGCTTGCGGAATAGCTGCCACCTCTATTGGGATACACTATCAGAGGAATGAAATCCTTTTCCGATGACGTGTTCTCATTGAGACCCTTCAGTAAGGGAGTCACGTACTTCGGATCGATACAATTTACACCAACCGCGACGATCTGCGATGGCAAGGTGCGGTAACAGCACACAGCTGTATTTTGGAATCCGCTACCATCCGACATGAAATGACCATCTCGGCATGAAAACGAGAGCCAGACACGGGCACCTGGGTATTCCTTCAACAATTCTAAAATGGCTTCCGCTTCCTCGATGCAGGGTATAGTTTCGAAAGCTAGAAGATCAGCACCAGCATCTAATAGCGCTTTAACGCGCGGCCTGTGCCAATCTATCAGTTCTTGTCGGGTTATACTCTTTCCATAGAAGCCCGTGTATTCAGACCCATTGTGTAGATAAGCGCCGTAAGGACCGCAAGATCCAGCGATCATAGGCTTTGACTCATAGGGAATGCACGCTTCGCGGATGTAGTCATTCACAGCTTTTCTAGCTACGTTTACGGATACGTTGAGCAACTCCAAACTTTCTTGTTCACTCACTTTTAGATATTTCATCAAGCCGGGTACGGACGCTTGGTAGGTGTTGGTCTCGATAATGTCGGCACCAGCGCGTAGAAAATCCATATGCGTGTCATATACGGCATCGACATTGGTTTTCAGAAACCGTGCTGTCCAGAGTGGATCATTATTGACGTTTGCACTCATATGCCGTGACAATTGTCCACAGAAGCCACCGTCCAAGACCTTGAAGACATTTTTTGAGACACTTCGACATTCCATCGTTACGATCGTCAATGTGAATTGTCAGAGTGATTGTTCGATCCAAGTACAACGTACGTCAACGTGTCTTATTATCGCGTGCTAAAATTATTCAAATTTGATTTGCACGATTTTATAAAAAGACAATTCTACTTTTGTGGAGGATTTATTCCGCTTTGAAATTCTCTTATTAATTTTTACTGATCGAAACGTGGCTCACTGTCGGACCCAAATCTCCACTGGTATGTCTTAGCTCGTATTAGTTCTGATTAGAACCTTAATTAGAACGAATTGTTTATATATACTGTACAAAAAAGTACGAAGAATATTTAGGTTATTTCAAATTGATTCACAAACGTTAATTCTTTTGATTTTCTGGTGCGATCATCTTAAGTTACAACATGGAAAACAATACGTGTTTTACTATAAAATTTTCAAAACAAAAATATTTGCACAACTTCCACGAGAAGAACTGAAATTAGCAATAAAAAACGTGATCACATTAATAATATAACCTATACGAGCACCTCACGTCGTCGACATCTTTGATCTCTGAATGAAACTTCATATGACTGGAAAATACTATAAATATTATACCTTAGGAGTAAAAATTATTGGTAAATTAATTTCATATTTTACAATAGCAATTAGGAAATTTGTATGATACTATATAATCTACAAAGTTTGTTTAATAAAAAAAACTTATAAGCTACAGTAAAGTTGACATTAAATTATATGTTGTATAATATAATTATTAGTAAAACGCGTACTTTCTTTTGTTAATTAAAGATTAGCAATAGCCAATAGGAATCAAATAATATGTATATAAAAAATATACTTTTCTATCATACTGAATATATACAGATATTTTTCTTGTCGAGTATATAATATTAAATGCAAATTTTTTATTTTTTGAATTTGTTAAATATTAAGATTTGGTAATTTTATTAAAATATTTCCAAAAAAAAGAAAAAATCTAATACATATATTTATCTTACAGAATTAATATATTAATTATAGTTATTAAAAGATTATATGAATTTTTATGTTTTATTAAGACAAAATTTTTGCAAGATAAACTTTACAATATTCCAAGATGGTTTTCTACGATGGCATGTGGTTGTCCCATTTGTTCCCTGAATTCAGATGTATTGAAGATATCATCAAATCTATAAATAATAATATATAAAAGAATAAAAATTGTCGAATACAGATTGATTTGTCAATGCAGTAATATATCTGTCATAAATACCCTATACTCTGATCTTTTCCAAGTAAAACATCTCGCATCACATTAGATGACGATAAAAATGGAAGTCTTCCAATGTTCTCAGTAGCTTTTAATTCCATTGCTATGCGTAATGGTGCATGTAATCCTTGTGTATTTCTAAGTAATGCCATGTTCATGCGATCTTGATTTTTTTGATACTGAAATAAATGTAATTCACAATTTATTGTTTTAAAATTATCTACATTTTAACTATCTATGTGTGTGTGTGTGTGTGTGTGTGTGTGTGT
>NW_017274858.1:0-2997 GCF_001594065.2 Cyphomyrmex costatus | reverse complement strand
TTTTTGCAATAAAATTGCACCAAATCCGCTAGCACTGGCGTCGCAATGCAGTTCTGTTACTAATTTCGGCGAATAAATGGCAAGAATCGGCTGCGACGACAACAAATTTTTTAACAATTCAAATACACGATTTTCTTCCGGTCCAAATTTAAAAGCTACATTCTTTTTTATTAGATCATAGAGCGGTTTCGCAATGATCGAAAAATTTTTTACAAATCTCCGGAAATAACTCGCGAGACCCACAAAACGGTGAACTTCCTTTGCGTTACGCGGTGCCGGAAAATCGACAACAGACTCCACATTCATAGCGCTGGGTCGAATGCCGCTCTTGTCAATCGAATAACCAAGATAGACAATCTCGCGATATAAAAACGAACACTTGTCTAAGCGAAATTGCAACCCATGTTGTCGAGCCAAATCAAAAACTTCACGAAGAATTTCCAAATGTTCGTCAACGTTCTCAGTTGCAATTAATATATCGTCAAGATATACCAATATTTTATTCTCTTGAATCAAATCACGAAAAATATTGTTAATATATCGCTGAAAGACACGCGGAGCATTCGTCAACCCGAAAGGCATTTTTAAATATTCAAATTGACCCAAGGGGGTCACAAAAGACGTATATTTTATCGACTCGTCGGCAACCTTAACATGGTGGAATCCGTTTCTCAAATCGAGGCTAGAAAAGTAGGATTTTCCGCGCAATCTATCTAAGTGATCATCGATCAAAGGTGTCGGAAAATTATCTTTCACTGTTATCTTATTAAGTTCGCGATAGTCGACACATAATCGCGATTCACCGTCTTTCTTACGAACGAGTACAATCGGAAAAGCGTATGGAGAATTGCTTGATCTTATTATTTTTTCTTGTAACAATTTATCCAGTATTTGTTTTAATTTTTCTTTATCGGCAAACGAGAGTCTTCGCGGTCTCAAACTAATAGGCCGACCATGCGTCAAATTTATATTCATTTCAATTTCTTTTTGGGGGCCCGTAATTCCTGTGTTGATAATATTTTCATTATTATACAATTTCTCGACGCGTTCTTTTATTTTAAAATCAATCTGCGGGTTAATATTTATCGCTTCGGCAATAGACAATGGACGGTCAACATATGACATGTGGAGAATCTGCTTCGCAAAATCCGAGCCATCCACCGTTTGTGAATTTGCCCTCAAAACACTAAATTTTTCCCCTAATGTTATTTCAATTAACGGCGACGATGTGAAGTCTCGACCAAGCAAAGCAGCACACGTTATGGCCGTATTCGGAACAACAAAAAACTTTATTTTTAATTCAATATCGCTGATCTCGACAACATCCTCGAAGGTCCCCAACATTTCCAACTTAGTTCCATTAATACCGAAAAAAGATTGTTGTTTATCAATCGGCATGCGAATATGAGCCGGTACAAAATCACTTTTAATTAAACTAATAGGAGACCCCGAATCAATCATCGCCATCAACGAATATTTACATCTGCTACCGGACGCATCCGCGACCTGATACGCGAGGGTTACCAGGTATGGGGTGCTCGGTGAGACCGGCTGGACCACGCTCGTCGTGTTCTCCACTCCCGGCTGCGACTTCGGACACTCCTTCACGCGATGTTCCAGACTGCCGCATCCAAAGCACGAGCCCCTCGCCCGCTTCCGTTCCTCCTTGCAGTCTCTGGAGAAATGTCCAGTCGCTCCACAATTATAGCAGCGGATGGTACCGCCCCCCGTCGTAGATATTCCTCCTCCACCGGATTTCGGCATTGGTCGCTGCCCCTTCGCAGCTCGCTCCCCCCCGCCTCCGGCTCCCCCATCTAACGACAGCTTCCTGAACGCATCTAATACGTCTACTGCCGACGTAAAGCGCAGCATCCGCGCCTGATTCCGCATACGTGTATCCTGCACCCCGTCGATCAAGCAGTCAACAAGCTCCTCCTCGTCGACGGATACTCTGTTCGCGAGAACCACTTTCTCGTGATAATACTCCGTAAATGTTTCGTCGCTTCGCCATTTTCGCTTCTCAAAATCACGCCTCAATGTCAGCCTACTGGGGCGACTATCAAACATGCGAGACATCTCCGATAGCAAGTCTGCAGCACTTAATTGCAAATGCTCTGATTTCGAATGAAACCAGCTCAAAGCTTTGTTCTTCAATCTCAAATTGATCAATATTCTGGTCGAATTCTCGTCTAATCGATATGTTACACGCAAAAGTTCAACTTGTTTCTTCCATGTCTCAAAACTGTCGCAGTCGCCGCGAAACTCACTTAATAAATCACTAATGATCCGGATGTTGACTCTTGAATCGATACTGCGGTCGCTAGCGTTGTCTTCAATACTCGGCGTCATGCTCGCCTCCCGACGGACGAGACTCAATTCTCGCTCCAAGAGAGCTTTCTCGCGCTTCAATATATCTATTTCTCTCTCCATCAATTCCGGTGGCAACGCAGGGCCGCGCGGGGTCGCCATGACCCCCCCGGAACGCAACGATGCTCCACCACCAGAACTCGATTGCTGCTCCGACACATCCGCATTCGCGCCCGACCAACCCTGCACATCACCGCCCACAAGATGCTCATATGCACTTCGCCACCCGTCTTCACCGACAGCCAATATTCGCGCCACCAATTCGACCTTCGCACCGCTCGCAGACACTCCGACCTGCCGCGCGATATCCTTCAAATTTACAACGGTTAAATCGTTCAATTTATCTTGAGGTGACCGCTCCATCCCCGCAACGACAATATTTCACTGCTAAAACTCTCAGGTCACGTAGCAAAGTCACCGCTCACCCAGTATAACAACAACGGGAAGCACACAATATTACCCGTCAAAAAGGTCACAAGCCGATAAAATTCTCGAATGTACTGTTTCAATGTCACAACAGCACCAAGCAAAACAACGTTCAAATTCGGCCGTTAACGATTCGCGATAATTACAGTAAGTAACAACTATCGAATCGCGGGATCACAAAGTTGACACGATATATATAAAAAA
>NW_017274857.1:0-2993 GCF_001594065.2 Cyphomyrmex costatus | reverse complement strand
CAATTATATCTCCTATAAAGTTTCTGTTGTTTCAGACAATGCATCATCAATGAGTTCAAAGCATAATACTAATATAATATGTAATCAATTGATACAATCTGCTAATAATGAATCGCACATAGAAAGAGATCCTATACATGAAATAAATATTCACAATACTCGACGAAATAAAGACATAAATGAAAATTTAATTGAAATGAATGCTGCACTTGCGTTCATTAAACGGCAAAATACGAATATCTTTAATCAAAACGATCAAATATTGCAGAATTTGAAAGCTACTAATAACTCTATTGAGAGTACATTGAAAACTAATCAATTACCGAAATTGCCTTGCAGTGTACCAATAACAACATTTGAACATGTTACACAATTAGAAGAATATCTTCAGAACGAAAACAATTTAGATGCTTTGGTAAAATATTAATATTCGTAAAAATAGAAACGTAAAAACTAAAATAGTCTATAACTATTGGATCGGCAAGAAAGTAATCAACCCAATATAATGATATCTGTTTTCTAGGTGAATTATTTATCGACAATTGGAGGCCGTGGAGACATTACATCGATAACAAATAACATACTTCGTCGACTTTTATCGAATAAAATTGCATCGTTTTACAGTTTCTATGGAAAGCGAAATAATAAAAGATCCTTCGCGTTACTAAAGTTAAATAATGCAGTGATTTTATCAGTTATTAAAGCATTACCCGGTTCTACGGAACATCAAGTACAAGATTGCATTAAGGTATGGTTAAAACATGCCCCACAACGCTATTTTCTAGAGAGAAAATAACAGTAACATGTTATTATACTTAAACTTTAGATTTTTTCTGTAATTTAGTGATACAAAAACTATTGCAATATTTATAAAAGAAAATTAGATTAAAATTTAAGTTTTTTCATTTATTAGTAATAAGTATAACTATAGAAGTAATAAGTCGGAAAAATAGCTGTAATATGTCTGCTATAAGAAAAAGAAAATTAAAACTGTTTGTAGGAAAACGGCAGTTTTATCGCCGAGTTGCTGAAGATATTACTCAAAACTCAATGCATGTAATGTTTAATCCACAGTTCAAAGATATTGTTGATGTCAAGTTATCCAGTGCCTCTATAAATACATTTTCTGAAAACAATGTTTATTTCAATAATAGTAATGAAATTTCTGATGTTTTTAATAATAATTTATTACATCTAGACAATCTTTTATTAAATGACAATTTAACACAGAATTATAATTTTAATGATAGTGCGGTTGATATTATTGATTCTACTTGTTCTATTACAGAATGTGTTATGGAAAAGCAATTACATGCTAATGAAAAAAATGATTCTATCATTGATCGTTTGAGAACTTGGGCTGCTTTGAATCCACATGTACCACAATATTCTGTGACATCATTACTTCATTTACTAAATCATTTTTTTCCCACATTACCTGTTGATGCCAGAACACTTTTAAAAACTTCCAAACAATTCCATGTTCAAGATTTACAAACGGGACAATTTATTTATTTAGGAATTAAAAATTCTATAATACAGAATATTTCACAAGTTTTAGGTTTAAATACAATAGAGCTGCAATTTAATATTGATGGGCTACCTTTGTTTAAAAGTTGCAATAAACAACTGTGGCCCATTTTGGCATTAGTTCACAATTCAAAAATTAAGACACCTTTTGCAATTGGAATATTTTGCGGGACATCAAAGCCACAACCATTGTCAGTGTTTTTAAATGATTTTGTAAATGAATTATCATTTTTATTGAAAAATGGTTTTGAATATTTAGGAACGCGATATAATGTTATGGTACATTCTTTTGTATGTGACGCACCAGCTCGCGCATATGTAAAATGCATTAAGTCGCATCAAGGATATTCATGTTGTGAAAAATGCACTGAGCCTGGTGAATATATCAATGGTAGAGTCATTTTGAGAAATACACATATGCCATTACGAACAGACGAATCATTTCGTTCCCAAATCGATGAAAATCATCACACAGGCATTTCTCCACTCTTAGGATTAAATATTGGGCTTGTCAGTTTATTTCCCATAGACTACATGCACAATGTATGTTTGGGAGTAACTCGAAAATTATTGAAGTGCTGGATTAGCGGTAATTATAAAGTTCGATTGTCATCTTATTTATTAAAACGTTTGTCAGAAAAAATTATTTCTTTAAAGAATAACGTTCCTCGGGAAATAAATCGGAAACCACGATCTTTGGATGAATTAGCTCACTTTAAAGCGACGGAATTTCGAACTTTTCTTCTTTACTTAGGCCCGGCTGTTCTTAATGGAATCGTAGATCATTCAATTTACGAACACTTCACATTATTACATTCAGCCATAGTAATTTTATGTTCCGAAAAACATATTGCAACATTAGGATGTCAAGTGCCTTCCATGCTTTTAAAAACATTTGTTCAACACAGTGAATATCTATATAACTCAGAATTCCTAATTTATAATGTTCATTATTTAATTCATCTATCCGAAGACGTTTTGAGACATGGAAAACTCGACAGCTTTGCAGCTTTTCCATTTGAAAATTTTTTAGGATACTTACTTCGTCTTACAAAGAGTACAAAACAACCATTAATTGAGATTTGCAACAAATTAGAACAAATTAATTCTTTTTCAACACGAAACGAACCATCTAAATTGAATTCCATTATGTGTTTAATGCAACATAATCTGGGGCCATCGCCACCAGCAATGTTAAACTACAAACAGTTCAAAAAGGTTTACTTTAAAGATTTTGTTTTAACTGTTCATCAATATTCCAAATCAGATTGTTACTGCATGATTAATGATCAGGTTATAGAAATTCATAATTTTTTGAAAAACAATGATATAATTTTAATATTAGGTAGAAAATTTTGTACTTATGAATCTCTTTATACTTATCCTTTTACTTCAAAAAATTTAAAAATTTTCGTTATTGATAAATTACATGATGATTTGGAATGTTGGAAACTATCATATAT
>NW_017274856.1:0-2990 GCF_001594065.2 Cyphomyrmex costatus | reverse complement strand
AAAAATATAATAAAAATAAAGTAAAAATTAAATTAAAAAAAATATAAATTATCATATTACACTCACCGAAATTCCGTTATATTTTCTGCTACAGTTTGTTCTTGCGCGTTATAATTTGGCATTGCCGTAGATTCATCTATGATCGAATGATTTATTGCCTGAAACTGATTGTATGTATTAATATTATTGTCAAAAGTGTTATGTTGATTTGATGTGAATGTTGATCTAGATAGAGGTAAACGTTCTGTAAAGTAAGTGTGTGATAATGTATGTGTGTCTTGGCGTAAGTGTGTGTGTGGTAATGTATGTGTGTCTTGGCGTAAGTGTGTGTGTGATTCGATATTAATAGGTGTTTGTAAAGGTGAGCATTGATCACGAATTTGTTCTGAACGACATTGTGCCTGAGTAGATATTTGTGCTTGTGCTGTGTATGTATGAGGATTGTATGATGTGTGTAAATTATTATTATTATATGAATTATCATTCATAATTGAGGATTATTCGTGGAAAATTCCTCTTAATTCCATCATATCTGCCTCCATCGTCTTAGTCACATCTATTTTTCGTCCTGCAGTTTTCGCTATTTTCTTAGTATTGTTATCAGAAGACGAGGTAGTTTTATATCTGGACGGTTTTACAATGGGTCTTTTTGGACGATCTTTGGAAAATGTATCCATTTTTCTGTACAGTAATGAGATAATTATGTAATACATTATTAAATAAAAATTATATAACAATGTTAACATTAAATACAAATTAATTAATAACGCAATAACTAATGTATAATAATTGCAATGTGTTTTACATCTTACATATTTTCATATGGAAAGCAACGATAACAATGTATTAGTACAAAGGCATTGCTCTTCTTTATTTTGTAATGTAGATAATATATTTTTCTATTCTCTATTTTCCGATTAAATCTTAATAAAATATCATAAGGAAAAAAAATACATTTTTACATGAATGAACACAAATAGTTAATTTTTTTTCATTTACACATGTACAGATATTTTCATTTATACATGTCTCAACTGTTGTAATTTTAATTACACACACAATAAAAAATACGGGCAATACGATTATTTTTAATAGGTAATATAGTATATTAATGTATTTCCAAAAAATATCAATATATGACTTACTAAAACAGCTAATCTAACTCGTAGAAATGTAAACAATTTCGAAATGTTAATACTGGAATAAAATTGTGCTACAATGAAATAGTAAACAATAATACACTAAGTAATAAGTAGTAATAACGATTGTAATATTCCATAATGTGGAATGTAAGTTTTAAGTTTTATTATGTGTAATAGCAATTACTATATTATATTGCGAAGTTTCTGTATAATCTTCGTCATCACTACTGTCATCCATAGATGTATGATTCCAGAAAGGCATCCTGTAACATTTTGCACGTACTTTATTAATATTAACGGAAAAGATACGAGAACTCAATTCAGAACATTTAAAGGTGTCTAACGCTGAAGATAAAAGACCAATATCGTAAAAGTCATGTATCTGTAAAAAATTTTTTACTACCAAATAATATGAACCGTTGGCCATGAAAATATTAGTAACAATGCAAATAGATCCATCATGTAAGATGCAACAATTGTCTCGTGTATCTGAGGTAAGTAAAATTCCATTAAAATTAATTTTACGATATTGACGAGGATTGAAAGTAATGTTGTGTGGGAGAGGACCTGCATTATGCTCTATAAGTACATTGACAGAAGAATCAATATTGCAATGATCAATTACTTCCTGATGTGCTTCTATTTCAGCCATTCTATTAAAAATTTGTTGAAGAGGAAGACCAGGTTTTCTACACAATTTCCTAAATAATGTCATGTTATTTTCGTATGGGAAAGCTGAAAAGGAATCAAGAGGACCTAATCGTCGCACATCATTAGTAAGGTGAATAAGTCCGTGCACGTTGTAAGAATTAAATGTTGAACCATACAAGTTTTCTGATTTAATAACAAATTTTTTCAAAGCATGAGCTGCAAAATTTAAATACGCTTCTGATGGTGATGCGTAAGTTAAAATTCTTACTGCTGCGTGTAACATTAAAAAGTGTATGTATACTTCCTGTCGTACAATACCGTACGTTACAACTGGGCCTGTATATAATAAAAATTGGCGAAATTCTGTGGCTTTATATTTCATACACACATCAAGTGACCTAGGACGTCTTGCAAAATCAGATGGACAGTAATCTTTAAGTATTTCCAATCGTTTGCTTATACAAGTAATAGCTCTTGCAGATAATTTTGAAAATCGCGAATACTTCCCAAATACCCATGCAGATAATAATTTTTTCATAACTCCCAGGCATACAAGATGCATATACTCAAATGGAATCTGCGAAACCATTCCTATTGGTAACATCGATAACGGACTATTGCCATTTTTATGATGATCATCATTTAAACATGCGACATACTCTTCATCCGTACGAAGAGTATGATTTACACCACGAAAAACATAACGACCTTCATGCCGTATACCAGAAATTTTACATTTAGAGCATGGTTTATTAGATGTATGGCTTCGATGATTGAGAATAAAAGCACGAGCTGGTGCGTCAGCTATAAAACTTCTTAAATATATTGGAAATTTATTGTCATTGTAAGATACACCTCCATTAGACATTATTCTCTTAATATCTGCAATAAACTTTTCGAAAAATAAATTTGGATCATTTGGTTTTGAAATACCTTTATATATTCCAACAACTATTGGTTTCGTATGCTTGACATTTACAATTCTACACTGGATGGGCCAAATATGAATACTTCCTGATCTGTCTAGATAACAACCATCGGTATTAAAATCTATATTTAATTGACTAGGAAGTGATTTAATTGGGAAGTGCGAAAGAACATTACAAATACCTATTTCTAGATCAAAATGGATATATTCGCCTGGTTCCATTTTTGATACAACAACCTTATTTCGTGGAGTTTTCAAAAGTGTTCTCA
>NW_017274855.1:0-2957 GCF_001594065.2 Cyphomyrmex costatus | reverse complement strand
TACTCGATCGTGTTTGCATTGAAACGGAAACAGCGCGTGCATGCTCGAACGATTTTTCGCACTTGATTTCTCCCATCGAGTATCCAAAATCTTTGCCGTAGAAAATATAATGTTGACTGAATGCCCGCGTGATAATTTCTTTCGTGCGTCTCCCGAATCATGACGTCGGTTAGCCAGTGACGGCTCGGGAGCAAAATTGGATGTTTCTGCGACACAGTCAAGTGCGAATTTTGGAGGCGTCCTCCTACCCGTACGAGGCCATCCTCGTCCACGAATGGACTCAGATTGATCAATTTACCTTTGTCCGGTAATTTTTTATTTTCTTTAATAGCTTGAATTTCATCAGCAAATTGCGCGGCCTGAAGAAGTTTCAATAGGCGTATTTCGGCCTCTCTTATCTCTACCGCGCGCAAAGTTCCAGTAAACTTGTTACTCGGTCGCCAACGCAAACAGTATGCGATAATTCGCAATAATTTAGAAAACGATGAATATTTTTGAAACATCTCCAGGTCATAGAACGTCGTGATTAAGCACGTGTTTTTTCGCAATTCAGGCACCTGCATCGCTTGCATGACTTCGTTAGGCCACTCGCTTTCTCCTTTTTTTAACCATGAGGGCCCTTCGAACCACGTTTTATTTCGCAAAAATGTTTGAGGCAACTGACCTCTTGAGATCGCATCGGCCGGATTATCTTCCGAAGCTACGTGACGCCACGCATCTGGATCAGTGATTTCCCTTACTTGAGTGACCCGATTCGCGACGTAGGTCTTAAGTAGGTGCGGTGGCGTTTTTATCCAATGCAACACTACTGTCGAGTCACACCAAAAAACTATGTTGTTAGGAACGGTACCCAACGTTTCCTTAGCCTCGCGATACAAGTGTGCCAACAGTAGCGCGCCACACAGCTCTAAACGCGGTATCGTAACCGTTTTTAAGGGCGCGACCCGAGACCGTGCGCAAACCAATCTAATATTCACGTTCCCGCTCTTGTCGCATGAGCGCATGTACAAACAGGCGCCATAACCGATCTTGCTCGCATCGGAGAAACCGTGCAGCTGTAAGTCAATGCACTCATCAGACCATAATCTACGATCAAACGCGATGCGACCCATCGATCCGAGCTGTCGCGCAAATTCGAGCCACTCTGTATACACACTCTGGGGAACAGATTCGTCCCACTGCAACTTACATCGCCATACATCCTGCATTAATTTCTTCGCATATAATACAATGGGGCCCAGCAAACCCAACGGATCGTATATTTTTGCGATGTCCGATAAAACTTTCCGCTTCGTCACTCTTTCTGCAACCTCGATAACGTGGGCCGCATACCGCAATTCATCGCTACGCGGGCTCCACGCTACTCCAAGCGTCTTCAATGAATGGTCGCCGTCCGCGTTTAACGAGAATTCTGCGTGCAGCGCATTGGCCGCCATGTCGCTAACGATTCGTTCGTCGTTGGACGCCCATTTTCGTATAGTGAAACCGCCTTTAGATAGTAGCGCGCTTACTCCATCTCGAATTTCTCGCGTTTCTTCGATCGTCTCCGCGCCGGTCAGCAAATCGTCTACATATAAATGCATTTTGATCACTTCCGCTGCTCTAGGATGGAACTGATATTCGTCGTCCGCGAGTTGTTGTATGGTACGGATCGCTAAGAATGGTGACGAGGAAACGCCAAACGTAAGCGTATTAAACTGAAAGGTCTTTACTTCCCTGTCCACGCGCCACAAAATTCTTTGATATTTCCGATCGTTTTCATGCAATAGCACCTGACAGTACATTTTCTCGATATCTGCGGTAAGGACATATCTATACATGCGAAACCGAATTAAATGCGCGAATATTTTGTTCTGTATCGTAGGTCCGACCATTAATGCGTCATTCAGTGATGTACCGTTGTTTGACTTCGCGGACGCGTCAAACACTATCCTGACCTTCGTAGTGCTACTCGATTCTTTAATTACGGCATGATGAGGCATGTAATATCCGTCATTACCGGGATCCCGAATTAAAGATATGTGCTTCAATCTTAAATGCTCTTCGATTACTCGAGAATATTCAAGCTTCAAAGCCTCATCGGCACTGAATTTGCGTTCTAATGCCGTTAAACGCTTAACTGCAGCGTTACGCGAATCACCAAGACGTCTAAACGGTTTACGAAACGGCAAGCGAACTGTGTAACGTCCGCTCCGATCGCGCGAGATATTTTCTACGAAATGAGATTCGCACTGGATTTCTTCGTCTGATTTCGGACTGTCCCGAGCAATTTCTTCGATATCCCAAAATTTCTCTATCTGTTTTTCTAGGTTTGTTAGATAACAAATGGCGGGATCTGACGAGATTGGCACCGACGCGCGTGCAGGCGCGCCCCCCGCGACCACCCAGCCAAGTCGCGTCTTCTGTAAATATAGATCATGTCCGTCTCGTGACAAGTCGATTTGGCCGACGGAAAAAAGCGAAAGCGTTGCTCCAGCGCCGATGAGCAAGTCGACAGGACGTGGTTTATGGAACTCCGGATCCGCTAATCTTATATTCTTAGGCAGCGTGAGCGCATCTCGAGGGAACGTTTCGGAAGGAATCAAATCTGTAATGACCGGTATCGTTAAGCATGTCAATGTTTTATTAAAGCCGTTATGTAACGATTGAACGCTAATCTGCACGACTCCCCTTGACTCGGTTTTCGTGGCGTTGATCGCACCGATCGATATAGAATGCTTGATTACCGGCACGTCCAACTTTCGAACGATAGCCTCAGAGATGAAATTCGCGGTGGCGCACGTGTCTAACAACGCTCGTGCCTTGACAATATTACGCCCACGATCCCGGATGTAGAGCAACGCACTCGTTAATAATTGAGGCGCGCAATGTGAAATTGTAGCAAGACTCGTTCCTTCTCCGTCGGACGACATAGGCTGTCATTTAGTTTGAGCGGTATCGAGATGTGATGTCTCGGA
>NW_017274854.1:0-2922 GCF_001594065.2 Cyphomyrmex costatus | reverse complement strand
TTTTTTTTTTTTTTTTTTTTTTTTTTTTCTCCAATTTATTCACAATCTGTCTGAAATACCGACAATAAGTAAATGTTATACAATTTAGACTTTAACATGTAGATACATCATCAATAGTCCGCATCTTTCTACAATTAGTATATAGATATACAAAGTTATTTAACATAGCTGTTTAATTTCTTTTTCTTTAGTCTTGAGTTTTCAAATGTAGACATCAGTAGATTTGCAGCAAGTTGATTTGGATGTAGAGTAAGTCGCGCCTTATATTTACCCGTGCTCTTTTTGACTTCTTCTTTAACGGTGCATATATTTAAGTCCTTCTTAATGATTTCATTTGGTACAAACCAAGGAGCAGATACAATGTTTCTTAAGGTTTTATTTTGAAATCTTTCGATTATCTCGAGGTTTGAATTTGAAGTTGACCCCCACAGTTCAATACCGTATGTCCATACAGGTTTAATTATGCACTTGTATATCAGCACTTTATTTTCCACTGAGAGTTTTGATCTGCTTCCAAGTAGCCAATACATTTTCCTTACTTTTAGCTCCAGTTGCTTACGTTTATTCCAGATATGATCCCTCCATGTCAATCGACGATCAAGGTGTATTCCTAAGTACTTGGCTTTATTTCCTTGAGGTATTGGTTTGTTGTTTAGGTAGAGTACAGAGCAGGTCTCGTGTCTTAATGTGAATGTGACATTTGATGATTTGTGTTCATTTATACTTATCCTCCAATTATTAAACCAGTTTTGTAATCTGGTTAGATGTATTTGAAGATTTTCAGTTGCTGTATCTACATTTTTGTCGGTTGTTAAAATTGCAGTGTCGTCAGCATAGATGGCCATATTGGTTTCTTTCATTACTGGGATATCTGCTGTATACAGTAGATACAGAGTTGGACCTATAACGCTTCCTTGCGGTACCCCGGCTTTAATCTGGTGGAGTGTCGTTATCTGTTCACCTACTTTGACTTGAAAAGTTCTATCACTTAAGTATGATCTTAAAATGTCATATAGTCGAGTTGGTAAGATAGTTTTCAGTTTATAGAGTAGCCCTTTATGCCATACTTTGTCAAATGCTTGAGAAACGTCTAGAAATATTGCGTTACAGTAACACTTTTTTTCGAAAGCCTGTCTTATTATAGTTGCGACTCTGTTTACTTGCTCAATAGTGCCATGTCTGTTTCTGAAGCCAAATTGATGCTGGGGAATCAGGCATTTAGTGTCGATAACGGTATTTAGTCTTTTCAGTAGGACCTTTTCACATATTTTTGATAGGATAGGTAGTAAACTTATTGGTCTATAAGAAGTAACAAGTTCCGCAGGTTTACCTGGTTTATGAATAAGTTTAATTTGTGCTACTTTCCATTGTTTGGGATAGTAACCCAAGCGAAAGACTGCATTTATTAGAATTGTGATAAATCGCATGGCTTTTTTCGGTAATTCTTTAAATAATTTACTGCTTAATCCGTCATACCCAGGGGCTTTTCTAGTTTTTAAATTTCTAATTACGTGTACTATTTCTTTAACTTTAACATTACTAATTTGAGCATTTTCATGTGCAGTATTGTCATATTTATGCAATAGATGTTCTTCTTGATCTTCAGTAATTTTTCTGGTCTCTGGTGTAAACACATCTTCTAGGTGGCGTGCGAAAGTTGTCGCCTTTTCACTATCTTGTCTGGCCCAAGTGTTGTTCGATTGCTTAATGGGCGGTATAAAAGTTGATGGGCGATTTAGTTTTTTAGTAGCTTTCCATAATGAGTAGTCACTAGCTTCTGTAGGAGATAAGTTTATAAGATATTCGTTAAATCTGTTATTCTTTTCTTCATTAATGATTTTTTTTAATTCCTTGGTAGCTTTGTTTAATTTTGTTTTTAAGGCTTTCGACCTTGAGTTTTGCCAATTTCTTCTAAGTCTTCTTTTATCCATGATTTTTTTTTGAATAAATTTTGGTATATTTACATGTAACTCGGGTCTTCTGATTATTTCATTGGTTGATGTAATTGCAGCTTTATGCAGGCATATATTAAAGTGTTCAACTGCATTTTCAATATCTTCCGCTGTTTTTAAAGGGACATTACAAGAGATATTTTGATCTATATTATCTCTGTATTTGTTCCAGTTAGTTTTATTATTGATAAGTGCTGTGGGGGTTCGTTTTTTAATTGGTGATGAAGTTAGTGATATAAGTATTGGCGAATGGTCGGAGGTTAAATCAAAAGACGATTTTGTTATAAATAATTCGGGATGTAACCCTTTGACAACTGCAAAGTCGAGCAGATCAGGCAGTTTATTTTTATCCGAGGGCCAATAAGTAGGTTCTTTAGAAGAGACTGTAATAAGATTCTCTGCCATTATTGTAGCATATAATTGTCTTCCTTTTGGATTTGGAGTCAAAGATCTAGATCCCCACCACGGATGCTTAGCGTTGTAGTCTCCTCCTGCTATAAATCTTTTTCCTAATTTGCTAAAATATTGCGAGAATTTTTTTTGGCTGATTGAGAATTTTGGTGGACAATAAACGGCAGAAAAAGTGATTGGGCCATTATTGTCAGCCATTGTTATATTTGTTGCTTGTAGATAATCATATTGAAGATGTTCATTTTCGTAGTGGGAAATATTGCTTTTGATTATTATTGCTGTGCCTCCATGTGCTTTCCCATCAGGATGATTTGTTAAATAAATGTTATAATTATATATTTTTAAATAATTTTTATCCGTAAAGTGTGTTTCGGAGATAAGCATAATGTCAATATTATTATGGTTAAGGAAAACGGTTAATTCTTGGCTTCTTTGTGCCAAGCCATTAGCGTTCCAGATTGCAATATTTAAGTCAGTGAATTTTCGCAATTAAGCTTGTGATTAGATTTAACATTGTGTCTATTTTTGTCATTAGTAGAGCAATCACTTCTTCAAGTCT
>NW_017274853.1:0-2909 GCF_001594065.2 Cyphomyrmex costatus | reverse complement strand
TCCAAATTTATACACGACAACGTGATTGTACGTATTGCCTGGTCGCAGCACGCTGTTTGGGAAGTTTTTATGGTTTACAGCGTCGGGATAATTTTGCGTTTCCAAGCAAAAAGCGGCGTGTCTGAAGTACTTTGCTCCGTTTTTGCCCACGATGCCATTTTCAGGTACAGAATTGGTCGTGTAAAACTGAACGCCCGGTTGATTCGAATATACTTCCAAACGACGTCCCGAAGGTGGATGTACTACTTTGGCTACAAAATTGACTTTTCCATCATTGGACGACTCTGGCAAGCAGAAATTGTAGTCATAACCGCCATTCGGTACTTTGTCGATGACATCACCGAGCTTTGTTGGATTCCTCAAATCCATTACGCTATTCGCAACTGACCGAATCTCGCCGGTAGGAATGCTTTCGGAATCCGTGACCGTCCAACGATCGGCGTTCATCGTGATCACATGTTTATACAGTTCTGCTGCGTTTGTGGCCTGAGAAACAAATTTATGATATAATGATCCATAACACTTTCGTTATTTATGATCAATCAATTAGCTGCCTAATAAAGTTATTGTTGTATCTGTGACATAATTACAAATTAAATTATGGTGTAATAAATCTGTTTCCTGTACGGTGAAGGCAATATGTTTGTACTTTCTACAATCAGTTGTCATCACTCATATCGCACTAGTGATACGTCAGAATTATAAGTCATAAAAAATCTTAGGGGAAGCTTATATATATCCAGAATAAATCACATTGGATTGTTACAAAATTTCAAAAAGATGGTAATCCTCAGGACAAATATATTATGTGAATCATAACATAATTTAAGTTTTAAATTGTAAGAAACGTGGAATTTGATCATCTTCACATAAATATTGATTAATAACTTATTATGACACATTATACTGACTCGTTTACAATTCGCTCTCGACTTCTGATCTATTACTAACGACTTATTGTAGAAAGCATATAATGATAAAAATATCCTAAAACGATCCGCATTCATTGTATGTGTTCTTTCTAACTTATTCTTTTTCAATTTGTTCCTTGTTTTTCATTCAATGTGGAATATGATGCATGAGAAGATTTATTGTTATCTCCTTGTCTTTCTCGAAAACACAAATACTTTCAGAAAGAAATGTACTACGTACGTGTCCAGCGAGATTGAAATAGCCGTGATTCGTTAAATTAATCGGCGTTGCCTTTTCGGACTTGGCTTTCATCTCTATGCGCAACTCTCCATCATTCGTCAGTTGGAAGCTCACTCTCGCCGTTACTGATCCCGGATAACCTTCATCACCATCCGGACTGACCAAAGTCATCACCACGCAATCGCCTTGAATTGTTGCATCCCATACCTTGAAACTCCAACCGCGAGTACCACCGTGGAGGCTGTTCTCACCTGTATTCTTGGATACATTATAACGTTGGCCATCCACAACAAAAGTTGCTTTGCCGATACGATTCGCAACTCGTCCAACGGTGGCACCAAAGTATGGATTATTCGATGAAAGGTATCCTGAAATGTTGTCTTTCCCAATTGAAATGATCTTATCCCCCCCTTCCCAGCAACTTTAATTTATATCCTTATAAATTTCTGTATAAAAAGCTACTTTTATGTCAAGCATATTAATTATAAAACTTTAGAAATGTATTTTATGTTTTAAAATATTACTGTGTTACTTAAAATTAATGTATTTTTTTACAGTGTACAATTATTTTGATTTATTACATTTTAAGTAATAAATTCAGAAATAGTGCTCCTCCAAAAACCGCGGTTTTTTTCGGTAACAAACAAAACTAGTTTTAAAAAGACACATGCATGTATACACATGTATACAATGTTTTAAGAATGGGCTTGTGATTTTGTCTTGAAGTAGAAAAAATTATACTTTAAGAACAAATAAGACAGTTTTATTCCTCATTTTAATATGAGAAATCTTTTAACAACTATATGCTTCAAATGTTTATAAATATAAAGATCATTCTAGTGACCGTATTATGTAAACTAGGTCCATCCTATCTTCTCCCTTACCATGGAATGCAAGACATTCTACACAAAAGCAAGTTTATCTCCTCCTTGCCAAAAAAAGCATATAATTTTTTATTCAGGTAGATCTTGCTTTGTGTAAAAAATCGTACATACAGGGGAAGAGATTGGATGGAACTCGGTTTACGTGAAAAGTCGGTCATCCCTCCTGGACAGGGAAGAAGTAGAATGTCCATATATTCTTTTCCTTTTTGCGAATGTTTTACTTCGATCTCATGTCTAAATAGATGATAATGTAGAAAACTAAAACACTTTATATATCAACATTTCAATAAAAAATTAAATTATCTTATAACTACTTGTATTTTATTCATGCGGACGAAAAGATGCGTTATAATTACACACATTCTAATTTTACTTTTTCTTATATCCATAATCAATTTGGTTATAAAACATGTCAAATTGTACATTGAAAATGACCCGATTGGAGTTGAAACGTTTTTGTTTTTAGTTAATTCGTATATTAAGATTTTTTGAATTAAATTTGTTTGTTTAACTAATTGACTCTTTGCCCTTTCTATTTATTTATACTGTTTTATACATTTAGAATCTTATAACTACTTTTATTTTTTTTATTAAAATTAGGATTTTTTCTACAAAAACCATAAGCCTCCTCTTAAAACACGATATACACGTCTTTTTATAATTAGCTTTGTTTATTACTGAAAAAACCGCAATTTTGGGGGAGCACCACTTCCTAAATATTTACCATGTTCTATAATTAATCTTTAAAATTATTATATTAACACAATGAAACAAGAAAATAATATAATAAATTACAATATATTAATTTTTTTACCTAATAAAATATATTTTATTATAATTAAAATTTATTTTATTTGTAATTTAACTCTTACT
>NW_017274852.1:0-2897 GCF_001594065.2 Cyphomyrmex costatus | reverse complement strand
ACGAGCCTGAGATTCATTAAAATCTTTAATTCTATTAATTCTAATATATTGCGAAGAATATCAGACCGAAGATATTTCGGCGCGCAATGTGGGGGGAATTTTCGTGGGAATTGTAGTGTTTCAATATGTCGTGCAAATATAATGCCATCATCGACGTAAAGGGCAAGATATACATTGTCTGCATTATAATTAGCAGTATACACGCACTTATCTGAAAAGCATTGTGAGAAACCGATACTTTTAACAAATGAGTCGAATTTCTCGTTCCAACAGCGACCCAACTGTTTTAAACCGTATATTGCTTTATTTAATTTTAAGACTAAATTTTTATCTTTTACGTTCAAACTGGGTGGAACTTTCATATAAGTAACTTCATTAAGGTTCGAATTCAGATAAGCGGTGCTTACATCAAATTGAATTGATTTTAAATTTTCTTTCGCTGCAATTGCTAATGGAATACGCACGGACTCATATCTGACGACGGGAGAGAAGATCTCGCCGTAATCTATACTAGCTTGTTGCGAGAAGCCTTGGGCACACAAGCGAGCTTTGTAGAGAACCGAATTCTCTTTAGACGAATCTTTGATTTTAAAAACCCACTTGTGGCCTATCGGTTTGCGGTCTTTAGGAAGGGAAACAATTTCCCACGTTTGATTGCTTTCGTGAGCTTCGAGCTCCTTTTTTATCGCGTTTTTCCATAGAGCGGAATTTTCACAACTAATAGCCTCTTTGTATGTAGTCGGCGCATCGTATAATGTAGCGTAGGCTGCATAAGCCATATAATGTTCGGGGGAACGTATATTTTTACGATCGCGTAAGTGATAGCGTTGCGAATGATCTTGTTCGTTATTTCGTTCCTTCACGGATTGTAGGGCTGGATCGTGAGTATCTTGATTAGTTGCGTCGACGAAATTATCTGAATCTGAATCGACCGAGTCGTCCGTTGTATTTCCGAATATGTTTGGTTCGTCTGTCGGATTTTTCGCGTTACTATCAATAGAGATCTATATCCCGTTTTGTTTTATGTTGTCGGTTTCGTTTTCGTTGAAAATAACGTTTCTAGAAATCGTAATGTGTTTCGTACGCGTGTCTAATAATCTATAATTTCCGGAATCTTTTTCATAACCAACAAAAAGTTTCTTATGTGACTTAGGGTCCCATTTTTTACGTAAGGCGTCTGAAACGTGCGCGTATGCATTACAACCGAACATTCTGACGTGTGATAAATCAGGTTTTTTATTTAAGTAAATTTCGATCGGCGTTTTGTTGCCCGAACGCGTGGATATTGATCTATTTAATATGTAAATCGCCGTATTGACGGCTTCGGCCCAGAGATTTTTGGATAAATTTCGCGCTAAAAGCATAGAGCGTGCGCTTTCCACTATTGTACGCATTTCGTGTTCCGCGCATCCGTTTTGTTCTGGCGTGTAAGGCGCAGATGTAAGTAATTTTATGCCACGTTCCTTTAGTAAATTACGGATGTTTAGATTAATGAATTCCGTTCCATTGTCGGATCTTAAAATTTTTATGTTTCTGCCGAATTGATTTTTTGTTAAATCGAGGAATTCTTTTATATAATTGAACGCGTCATTTTTGTGTTTTAAAAAGTAGATCGTTTTAAAACCGGAGCATTCGTCTTTGAGGAGTAAGAAAAATTTTGCTCCGCCAATTGATGGCGATTGCATTGGACCACATAGGTCGGCGTGAATGTTTTCACCGGGCGCGACGTCAGTTTTGTGCGTGTTTGTAAACGGTAATCTCGCTTGTTTGCCCAATAGACAGTCTTCGCAAAAAAAGCTTTTCTTATTTGATAAGTTTATTCCGGTGACGGAGCCGCTCGTTATCATTTTTATGAGATAGTTACAATTTATGTGGCCGAGACGTTTATGCCATGTTTCTAGAGGGGCAGAAGAAGTGTAAAGTGCTGAGGTTCTTAATTTCGGTTTAATTAGTAAGCGTATTAAATTGTTTTGTTGCTTAATACCGCGTGCCACAATTTGTTTAATTTTAGAAAGTATGTTTGCGTAATTATCTTTTAAGACAATAGAAAAATCGTTTGACATGCATACGCCGGAGGAAAAGAGATTCTTTTTTAGAGAGGGAACATATAAAACTTCGTTGATTTCGCCGTCAAGCCAATGATTATTTATCAATCGAGAAATTGGTATTTTTCCACGGCCTTCAACTTTTAAATTAATATTGTCACCGAGGTAAACATGTTCATTATTACACGGTGCAAAATCTGTAAAACATTCCCTTCTACAACAAATATGTCTCGAAGCGCCGCTATCGAGAAGCCAAATATCTTTCTCGTCGAGTTCGAGAAAAGCCGCTGAATTTGTATAAGAGGAACTTTCGTTATTCGAATAATCCGTGGCTTGACCTGCGATAAACGCGGTAAAATTGGCTGAATCGTCGCGCTTCGAATCGGTGGATTTACCGTTCTGTTGTTCTTTTAACGCTCTCTTTTTAGCAAAACAATATTTAGCAAGATGACCGGTTTTACTGCAAAAACTACAAACAATTTTCTTTTTACGCGAATCTTTACTATCGCGGCGATGATGCTGTCCTTGTTTACCTTCCGTGGAGAGGGTGGTTGTAGCCAAGGCGTTGCTTACTTCATCTGTGGACGTCATTCGGGCTTCCTCTCGAATCAATCTTTCTCGTAGTAGGGGGAGGGTTTGTTCCGCTGCACTGACGCTGTCCCATGCCGAGATGAATGCATTGTACTTTGAGGGAAGAGTCCCGAGGATTTTCGCCATGATCATGATGTCTAATATCGTTTCATCGATATCTTTTAATTGATTTGCCATGTTTTCGATTTTGGCGATGTGTTCCCTTACGGAAAAGACCGACTGCCGAGGTATTACTGACTACTACATAGAAATATTACAGGG
>NW_017274851.1:0-2882 GCF_001594065.2 Cyphomyrmex costatus | reverse complement strand
TACGTAAATACAGCATGTTCGGGCTCAAACTTATAAAATCGAACAGATGAAGTAATCTGTATAGTTCAATGTGATATTAAGGCTCCTGAGTACTCAGCCAAGAACTCTGTGTTGACGTGGCGACACCGAATTAGTTGGCGACCTGACAAAACTGGTAGTCGCACAAGCCCATGTCCGTATGCTCATTTTGGGCCGAAGGCGAGCACACAGACATGGGGTCGTGCTTGTATAGATGTTATAGCGCCTCGCCACGGTAAAGGGCTGAACAAAATAGGTATGGAAAAGTGACATTTTGACGACAAAATTTTTCTTGCGTGCCATTTCATCAATATTTGCTTATATTTGTGAAAATGTGACTTCCCTCATACTCGTGAAAGTCGTAAAAATGAGCGGAAACTACAATTATCTTGAAATTTTATACGTGAAAGCGTATATTTCACTCGTTTCAGCTGTTAAATTGTGTTTCTGCCCGAGTATAGGCTCACTTTACGTACCTTTTACGACCATTTACTGACTATCAAAGAAGGAAAGGACAGTTTTCGCCAATTTTAAAAAGCGTTTTTAAGCGATCTCGCCTTTCAGATTTATCCAAATTGTCTTTATTAAAAATTGGAACACAAAAAAAGTTAATGTGCAATTCTCGCCTATGACATCACAATTCCAACGTGGACGTCGCGATTACTCAGGAGCCTTAAATAAAAATCATAATATATTTAAATTATACACTTTTTTCAAAAATATTAAACCAAATCGTTTGATAGTATAAAGAATCAATAATAGCAACAATACGTTCTATAATGACACCTACTTGAATCCGCTAGCATTACGTACGTGTCTGTATGACTTGAGCGAGCAGTAGAGAAGGAAGTTCCTCAACTGTTCTGTGGGCGGAGTCTGTACGAAATGGACGAGAGACACGTGGAGTTTCCTCTTAGTGAATTATATGTTTATAAGTAAATACGTCATATATTTACCGATTTGATTGCCCCGTATACCTTTGGACAATACCACCTTTTTGCTGAAATGACGAAACGGTTCCAACATTCTTCCTGCAAACATTTTTTAAATCATTTACAATGTTATCGATTATTTAAAATGTTGAATTATAATAGCATGCACAGACTTTATCTTGCTCTATTACATAACATTTTATATTATATGTAAACACACATATAATTGTACAAAATTGTGTTGTTATCTGATATTATACAATAGATACCCATACAGTATCAATTATTGCAGGGAGCTTTCAGAAAGGTTTCAACTTTTCACACTTCATGTGAAACACACATCTAAAAAGTTTCTGCAACATATCATATGAAGTATTGCAACAAAAATGCTTCTAAAATCTCGTAATATGAAATATTGTAATAGAAATATTTTTATGAAATCTATCGCATGCAGTAAATTTTAAAATTGGGCTTCTTAAGTTGTTGAAATTTGGTATTTTAACATAAACAGAAAAATGTGTTGCTGACTAACCGAGCAAAAATTTTTTAAGTCTGTTTTAGGCGTGTGCTTATGTAGTAGAAAAACAAGAATTTTAGCCTAAAATATTGTTATATGTAATGCATTTTTGTTATTGTAAGATATATTTACATTTATTACATTATATTAATCAGATTGCAAATAAAGAATTAGAATTTATAAAAACGAATTGTATTTAAAATTTATTTTTTATTGTAATCTTCTGAATATAGTAAATTCAAATATTTTTAAAATATTTTAAATTTGAAATATACTTTAAAAATAAGTATATTTTAAAATATTTTTTGAATTGTAATTAAAATATTACAAAAATAATATTTAATTTATATTCAGAGAATTACGATCAGAAATATTTCTGAAAGTTTTAAGTAACTTCTTCGTACAGAGTAATATTTTAGAAAGATTTAAGAAATTTCCAATAACCTTTCAGCAATAATTGTGCAAGATTACAAGTACAAGAATCGCGAATATTTTGAAATGTTGACACATTCTGAAATGTGTTACTTTTTCAGGTGAAATATTTCTAACAATAAGACATTTATGAAAGTGTCGGTGTTCTATGGGTATCTTCATTAACAACAATCTTTATTGAAGTAAAGCAACAAATACATAAAAATTTTTAACGAGAAATGAAACTAATTCATTTCTCGTTAATAATTTAAATAATTAAAAATTTCTCGTTAATAATAAACTAAACATTTTGCAAAAAAATATCGGAACGTCAACTCTCTCTCTCTTTTTTTCACTGTTTTATTTAACATAATACGGAACAGATCTGTTCAGCATTGAACATTTCTATCATGTTACAGGACATAATGTGACAAACATTTTCATGACAAACACATTTATGTAGGAACTCAACGGTTCTTTTCTGTTATGTTTTAGAAAGTTTCTACTTTTAGTACTAAATGTACAGGTTCCATAATAAAACGTTACATTGCAAATACATGGCATGAACATTGTAGAAATATAACATTTATGTTTCTGGAATATAACTTTTGTCATATAATAGAGTGTCATAAAATTGAGAGACGCTTCTATAGTACGTAATAGGAATATTCATTGTTATACGAGGAGTTATAGAATTACCGTTTCAACTGTCTCTTTTGTATTGATTTTCCGATATCACCTCGTGTGGACAGGGAAACCTTCCAATATCCCGGACTCATTGTTCAGCTTGACTGTATCTTGAATATGAACTGAAAAAGTTAAAAACTGAACTGTTTAGACAACAATAGAATTAACGTGAACAAAAAAAATTAATGTGAAAATGGTTGTGTATATAAACTGTGTATACAGCTGTGTGTGTTTACTTACTTACACGCATATGTGTGTCAGATAATCAAATGAGACGAAAATGCCCTATCGTGTTGCTGTAGTAAATGTCGACAAAC
>NW_017274850.1:0-2876 GCF_001594065.2 Cyphomyrmex costatus | reverse complement strand
TTTAGACGAAATCAAGAACATTTTTGAAACATATTGGTAGTCGCGCAGGCGGCAGCAAATAAACAGGCATTCAAAGGCACGTAAGTGAGCTTCCTTTATCCTAACCTCAATTCTTTTTCTTTTCCTTACATTGTAATAGCAAACGTTGGCAGTTGCTACACAAAATGGCTGAATACAAAAGCTTAAGGATTAAGCGAGGTCAGTTTAAGAGTCAATTAACGCGATTCAGTAATTTTCTTGAGTGTAGAGAAGCCGATGATTATGAAATTTCTGACAGACTTGAAAGGCTAAAAGAAGTCTGGGATAAGTTTCATAACCTTCAATATGCCATAAAGGAGGTACGTAAACAGGGGCTTTCAGAAGAAAAAGATCAGGATCAATTAGAGCGAATAGAACGAGAAGAAAACGATGAAGACACAGAATTCGAAGACAATTATTTTAAGCTAGTGTCAATAGCTAAAAGAAGATTAGCACAAGTAAATCCTGTAAATGAATCTGCGACAGTGGCAGCAGCAGGAAGGACCCTGACAGTGAAATCCAGTGTAAAATTACCAACGATCACATTGCCAACGTTCAATGGGCAATATAGTCAGTGGATGCAGTTCAAAGACTCGTTTCTTTCATTAATAGACAGAGACACAACGCTATCAGCAGTTCAGAAGTTACAATATCTTCGAGGCACGCTGAAGGATGAAGCATTACAATTCATCGAAGGATTGGAAACCACGGCTGAGAATTATCGTACAGCGTGGGAGTTGTTGAACAATCATTACGAGAATCGAAGACTTATCATTAATAAACATTTGAAGGAACTTTTTGAAACTATGCCAATAGTTAAATGTAACAAGCAAAGCATAAGGCAATTTGTAAATCACGTAAGATCACACATTAAAGCATTAGCTACGTTGAAACTGCCCGTAGACAAATGGGATGCAGTCTTAGTATTTGTAGCGGCAAATAAGTTGGATTATCACACGCACAAAGAGTGGGAAACGCATATTACTACCAAAGGGCAGGACGAACTGCCAAAAATTGATGAGCTGCTTGAATTCCTAACAGGAAGATACCATATGCTTGAAATGATAGAAAAGGAAAAATCGGGAGCTGAGGCACGTAAACACAATGAGAAAAAGCAAGATAAATCGTTGTCATTAGCTTCTACAAGTAACAATGAATGTGATTATTGTAAAGGTCATCACCGCATATTTAACTGTGAAAAGCTATTGAAGTTACAAGTACCATCACGCATTAACGAAATAAAGCAATTGAAACTTTGTTTGAACTGTCTGCGGAAAGGGCATTGGAGTAAAGAATGTAAATCGTCAGGCTGTAAGGTTTGCCAAGGCAAGCATAATTCTCTTCTCCATATAGAAAATCAGAAAGAAAACAAAAGTCCCGATGAAGTGAATAAAGACAATCCAAGCAACATAGTATCCACGTATTGTGCAAAAAATTCGCAGCATGTATTGTTGTCTACAGCGCAAGTATATATTTTTGATACCAATAGAAGGCGACATCTTTGTAGAGCGCTTCTAGATCCTGGATCGCAATCCAATTTAATTACGAAGGCTTTAGCAGATAAATTACATTTAACAAGTAAATCTGTAAACGTTCCAGTTAGCTGTATCAATCAAACTAAAACATATGTGAGGCAATCGGTAATTATTGAAGTACAAGCCAAATATAACAAAACAAGATTTAAGCTAAATTGTTTAGTGTTGCCTAGAATCACAGAGCAAATACCTCAGATGCCTATTGATATTTCTACATTACAGATACCAAATCATTTGAAGCTAGCGGACGAAAACTTCCACAATCCGGGAGCCATTGATTTATTAAACGGAGCCGGAATGTTTTGGCAAATTATTAAGGACGAGCATTTAAAGTTACTTCCTGGACAACCACGGATACAGAACACTTCTTTAGGTTGGATATTAGGAGGAAATGTTTTGGAGTCGTCAAGCGACCATAACATGATGTGCAATCTACTAACGAATGATGAACTAAGCCGGCAGCTGGAGAAATTCTGGCAATCCGAAGAAATTATCGAACAAAGGCATTACTCACCAGAGGAGCAAAAGTGTGAGGAGCACTTTAAAGCAACAATGCAAAGGAATTTAGAAGGTAGGTTCGTAGTAGGACTGCCTCAGCGAGAAGATATAAAGCTTGCAGATTCGTATAATACAGCGCTGAAGAGGCTATACTTTGGAAAACAGATTTGCACGACAACCAGAATTGAAGTTGGAATATGTTCAATTTATGGAAAAATATGAACTATTGGGGCATATGTCACGTGTTGAAGAAAATGCATCGAAGAGTCCGCAAGATATTTACTACATACCACATCATCCTATAATAAAAAGCGGTGCATTAACTAGCAAGTTGAGAGTAGTGTTCGACGCATCAGCTCTATCAGAATCAGGAGTGTCGCTGAACAATAAACTATTAGTCGGGCCTCAGTTGCAAGATACATTATGTGACTTATTACTAAAGTTTAGAATGCATCAATATGTATTAACTGCTGATTTAGAAATGATGTATCGACAAATCCTTGTGAGAAAACAGGATAGAGATCTTCAAAGAATTTTATGGAGGTCAAATAGCAACGAAGAAATTCAGATATTTCGTTTGAATACGTTAACATATGGTACTTCTTCAGCACCCTTTCTAGCGGTCAGATGTTTGAAGGAGTTAGCAATTCAAGAGGCTGACACTCATCCTACAGCTGCAAAGGTGTTACAATGTGATTTTTATATGGATGACCTGCTCACGGGGACGCACACTGTAGAGGAGGCATGTCGATTGCAACAAGAATTAATGGAATTGCTCCAGCGAGGAAAATTCAATCTGCGCAAATGGAGAAGCAACAACACGAA
>NW_017274849.1:0-2873 GCF_001594065.2 Cyphomyrmex costatus | reverse complement strand
GTGCGTGCGTGCGTGCGTGCGTGTGTGTGTGAGAGAGAGAGATATGCGTGCACATTATTCATCAATAATCGCAATATTTTAAGGATTATGTGGAATTTCTCGGTCTGCGGCATCCAATACGGTATTAAGCAATGACATGTCAGGGTATTTGACGTTTTCCTGATGTCGTGCAAAACCTAGGTACCACAAAACGCTGGCAACGTGTGCACATGTACCTAGAGTACGAGCTCCAGACTGACACGTACAATAATGTCCATTAATTGGCTCATTAGGATTGGGAGCAGCATTCTCATCATCTCTATTATCAGTCTCGTATGAAATGAAGATCTGATGTCTTGTTGCATTACGAAATCTGGAATACAACCTAATTCTCAGAAAACCTGGTTTATTGAAATGTTGATCAAGTTGGAATTCCTCATCATTATCTCTTAGTAACTTATCTTGGATGTATGAAGATGCTAGATTTATTTGATAAATGCCCACAGTCAAATCTTTCAGGTAATTCAAATCAAGTATAGGGAAATCTGCCACGTCACGATAATTGAGCCGTCTCCATTGGGCATTTCTTAGTCGCAAGTTATCTACTTCTACTCTCGCTTGTACGACATTAGGAGTTATCGATCTCTGTAGCATTTCTCTAGCAAGCTCAGGATCTGCATTTTGCATTTGGATAATAGGATGATACCTGTTTAGTATAGCTCCAGCTATGCGATAGAATTCATTAAGGTTTTTTGTGTGCTGGAGATTTATTGTTTGTGCTAAGAACTTAAAAACTGACCTTAAGTGGCCATTCCGTGCTTCGACTACCCAACGATTTTTTGTGACGATACGTGAATCATTCGCATCTTGCGTTGAAAGTTGCCTTTGTCCGCGTTCAAGCAATGCAAGCATCTTGTGATCAATGCCTAAACGCTGGAGTAAGGGTATTGCATCACGATAACCTCTATCCACCAAAACGATGTCACCATTCTGAAACCAGCCTTGTAATGTTTCTGCATCTCTCTCGAACTCTTGACGAAGAATTTCGGCATCATTATTCTGAGCATCAGAGAAATAGGGACCAAAAATCGTTAGAATGTAACCATCGGAAGCTACAATTAAAGTTGATTTAAGGAGATGACGATGTTTGTGAACGGAATAGGATTGACGTAAAACCCGAAAATTGCTACTTTTATGTATATACGCGTAGGTACTGTCAATCACAGCGATAGCTCTTGGTTCTTCGGGTTGAGGATTATACAGTTCATTTGCAAACGCCGTCACATGCTGCATAATAAACTCTTGCCTTGTTATTGATTCGGGTCCAATGTTAGTCGGGACGAATCTCTGTAATAAAGATGTTCTAACATAAGCCACAACTGAACTGACAGTTTGTCTACTAGGATAATCAAAAATGACTTTGAGAAAATCGTCACTCAACCCCTGTCTTAGCTTGCACAAGAATACCAACAAATCCTTTCTACTGACGTACCTTAGTTTTCCATTTTGAAGTACAGGATCACAATAAGTAAAGAGTTCTTCAAACTGCTGTTTATTGATTGGTGCTATACACTGAAATTCCTCATCAGTTAAGCGATTTTCATCTATACCTCTTGTTCTATTTGCACCCACGTTTCTCAGTTGATGTAAAAAAAACTTGCAACTGTGGACCCTTGATAACATAAGGTCTGTTGATGAAACGTAGTCCAGGTAATAATATTTTCGAAAAAAAGCCATTTTCATCCAAATGATTTTCACAACTCCTCACATTATCCGGTATATAGATATTTGTTTCAATGAAGACCTGAACTCTGCATTCTATTGATAACCTTCGTACATTATTTTGAGCATTACAAATGACGCAAGTCCGGGATGCTGTTTGAGTCAAGACATTTAATCGTACACAAGTAGGATTTGCCTCGATCATAGCCATTTCATCAATAATTGACCGATTACAGTTGATACACAACCTTGAATTATCATCAAGATGTATAGGGGGATGGTCAAACTCATCACGCCTTGTAATAGCTATTTGGCGTATATTTACGTTCTCATCACCATCCATACGTGCCAATTGACGAATATTGAACGGTTTATTACATGTATAACATAGCGGCCGTACTATGGCAGCCATTTTTTTACTGGAGGGTGATGACAGTGAAGTGAACGGGAACTTTTTTAAAGCAAACTACCAATAACAGATTTTTCTATTGGGATAATGAATCAATCTATATTCATCAGCGGATTATATTTACCAGAAGAAGTTATTCGTACTTGAAGGGATATTACCTAAAAATGACGTATGATATGGAGAAAGAAAAATGTTTCTTTTTTTAAGATAAATATCTTGACTATGAGTATAGAAGGGATGAACAATTGGCAGTATAACAATAAATCAATATTGAAATAAGAAATCGCGGGTATATAAACTCGTAAGTATACGTTTTTAAGCTGATGTTATCGAGACCCTAAGTCGTCTACAGAAGATTCTGAGTCTCAACCTCAAAAAACTCATGTTCGACCGTTAAACGCCGTTCCATCATAGCGGTGAGATTCCGACCACGGACCGTGGCACCGTACGGAAAACCGGGCCACCGATCCGATGACCGTTACGAGAAAATACTAATGATCCAATTAATGAATATTATTGTACGTATCAGTCTGGAGCTCGTGCTATAGGTACATGTGCACACGTTGCCAGCGTTTTGTGGTACCTAGGTTTTGCACGACATCAGGGAAACATCAAATAACGTGACACGTCATTGCTCAATACAGTATTGGATGCCGCAGACCGAGAAATTCCACATAATCCTTGGAATATTGCGATTATTGATGAATAATGCGCACGCACATATCTCTCTCTCACACACACATACACACGCACACGCACGCAC
>NW_017274848.1:0-2870 GCF_001594065.2 Cyphomyrmex costatus | reverse complement strand
CCTCTGCGGCTCACCGACTGCAAGAGGGACAGGCACGTCAACCTCTTGTACGTGCAAGACGGCCACTTCGTGTGGATCAAGCATCTGTCCCGCCTCGTGAGTACACAGATTAATAAACATAATGGTCAAAAGTACATTTGCGACCGGTAAGTGCGATAAGTATAATACAATAGTAAGCTAAAAATGTTGTACTAATAAGTGTTTGTTGTTTGCAGTTGCCTCCACTACTTCTCATCCAACGAGAAACTGGAGAGACACGCGGTGGACTACCAAAGACTCAACGCGTGCGCTATCCGCCTGCCGTACGTGGAGCAAAGGTGACTCGAGTTTGGCAAGTACTCCAGAAAGGAGCGGGCGCCGTTTATAGTGTACGCTGACCTGGAGTGCGTCTTGCGGAAAACCGAGGACGCATCATCATTGGCGGCGTCGGCGTGTGCCGGCTATTATAATCTTGCATTAACTCTGGTGTAATTCTGCATGACTTTATATGCTCTCTTCTGTATTATTTTCGGCCACGTTAGTATTCGGCCGTGCTTGACATGACGAGCGCGTGACGCGTATCAATCCCGACCGTCTCGCGACGTTACTTTCTGAGTGACTTTATTCGTGGATTGATTATAGTTTATAGCGCTTTCAGTTCATTGATTCCACTTTGCTATCGATTTCTCGCGCTGTCGGATGTTGTCTTGTCGTTGTTAACATTGCGAAATTATCTGTTCTTGCGCGCATTTAATTAATCTTATTTTCTTTTCGTCCAGAGTATAACTTCTCTCCGCGTGTTCACAGCGCTGTAGTTTATTTTGTAATTTCTTTTTGTTCATCTTTCCACGCACTACCAATTCAATAATATCAAGTAATTTATTTTATTTCTTTTTGCTTTCTATTGTTCTGAATAAACACGCATATTGTTATTTTAATACTAAGAGTGCCTTTTTCGCGTTGTCGTCCTACTATTGTCCTATGAATCTTCCTGTAACCGCAGCTCTCGTCTTTTCCTAAGACCCTGCCCTTCTACCGTTAGATTGAGCTAGCCGATCCGCGTGCGAGTGAGAATTTCCGGGATTTTCGCGTTACGACTTTCGCGTTTGGTGGGGTCGCGTTTGAGGTTAAAGTTTTTCGCGAGATTGACGTCGCCCTTAAGGACGTCTGGCGCCAATTTTCGTGATTAGCGATTCTCGCTCAACAGCATGAGCAGGGAGGCAACGAGCGGCTCGTCCGTTCGCTCAGCGGAGGACCTGCGTCTCGCCTCCGTGGTTTCAACCTGCGACGAGCGCGCGAATAACGTCGTAATATATAGAACATTACAATTAGACAAATTAAAATAAATTTTAACTAATAATAAATCAATAAACAAAAATAATTAAAATATCGTTTGTACGTGCGTGCATGCGTGCGTGCGTGCGTGTTTCAATGGACGGAAGCAGATGGAGCGGGAGAGGAGTTAGAGAGGATTATGACGGCAGGAACAAGGGAATAAGAGGTGAAGGATGCTCAAGGAAGGTAGGAAGGGTTACTCCAGGGAGATACTCTACGGTTATTTGCTCTATAGGGAAAAGGGTTTAAGGAGGAAGGGGAAGTATTGGGGGAGGTAAGTTAGGTTCAAGGAGGGGAGGGGGAGTGGGAATGTCATCAAGGGAGATGGGAGGGAACCGCTCGTTCATCGGGAGAGGGAAAATCGAGAGGAGGTTAGGAGTGGAAATGTGGTGAGATCTAGGGGGAAATAGAGGAGAGGGACGGAAGAGTACGAGGGTTCTGTGTATTATGTCGCGGTGAGATTTACGGTGACGGGCTAAGCGGGGGGTGGTGGCATAGCAATATCGGACCGACGGGACCGCGAACTCCAGCGGATTTTAGCGAGGGGGCTTCTTGCGCGAAACTCCCTTGTGGCACCGCGAGTGCGCACTAAAATTTGAAGCGGGTGTTACGTGAGGAAGAAATTAAGGTTGGATGTTACGTGCATACAATTGTGTACGTATACTCATAGAAAAAAAAGGAAGTTAAAAAAGGGGTAAGGAAGACAAAATAATGATCTTACTTGGATCGCGAGGCTGAGATACTCCTGTCGGCGGTCGGTCCCTCACAAGACGGTCCACGGTGGTGGAACTTCCGGTCCTTGAAATGGAGCCGGAACTTCCGGTCCTTGCGATGGTCACGGTGGCGCACAGCTGTGGGTGGTCTTGATCAGGGCCGATAAACTCCTATGGTTTTCGCGTAGACAGTGTTTCAGCGCCTCTACAAATCGTGCCCGACCTTCGAGAAACTAAAATGCAATGCAGGCGCTGAAACACTGTCTACGCGAAAACCATAGGAGTTTACCGGCCCTGGTCTTGATGCACAGCCGTGGGTGGTCTTGATGTACAGCCGTGGGTGGTCTTGATGCACAGCCGTGGGTGATCTTGGTGCACAGAGTTTATCAGATTTCGATGTGAATCACCGAATCGTAGGAGGATCTCAGTCAATTGACTCGGGCTGACGCCTCAGACAACTGACTTTGATCTAAGACTTAATCGCGACTGATTAACTAAGTCCGGACAATTGACTTGGGCTATCACCTCGGACAACTGACGCGGACTTGTAGGACTGACGAATTAAAGATTAGAACTGACTGTGTGCGCTTCCGTGGCCCTTGTATTTATACCCCAAAAAGGCAGGCTTTTTCTTTGTCTGAGATTGTTGCTTCGCCAGCAACTAGTGATGTGGTTTACGATTTTTCGTTGTTGATCTAGCATCTTCTTGGAAGAGTTTTAAGAATAAGGGATTTTACGATTTTTCTTAAGGGGATGCTGGAGCTACGACCGAACTTGATGGAGGTCGATAAAACAGGACATTTTCATGATGTATGTAATATTTTCGTTCCTGTCTAACCACTT
>NW_017274847.1:0-2868 GCF_001594065.2 Cyphomyrmex costatus | reverse complement strand
TCCGAGGCCTATATTCGTTTCTCGAATCAGATTGTTTTTTTTTTTTTTTCCGGATTTGTGGGTGATTGATCCACAGAATCCTACCTCAGTCAGATATTAGAGAATATATATTATAATATACGCAATATATGTTTAACAATCCATCTCTTTAAGTAGTTGATCTGTATGAAATGCTCACCGAACTACGTGATTCGCGTTGAAAATGCAATTGCGTCATTGCTACCGATGCGCTGAAAGTCAAATTGCGGTTTTATTTTTCCAATGTAATCGTCAATGATGATCAACCGCGTGAGATCAAAGAAATTTAAATTTTCGTTCGTGCTTCACAATTTTTATCATTCCGGTCATACAAGACTAAAGTAGAGTCCGCGTAAGATAATAATACTTCATTTTGTATTTAGAAAAGCTGCGTCTTGTATTTTCATGTTATACATGTAACAACTTTATTTATATAAAGAATAGAATACAGAAAATAAATTTGTTTTTACAGTAACGTCTCTTATTCTAAAGTTTCTTCTACACTGTAGCTCCTTTTTTGCATGTCTTATGTATACTTACATTAATATCTTTAAACTTACAAATAAGCAGCATAGATGTAATATTAGAAAATATGGAAATTCTATGAAAAATATGGAAATTTTCCTCGAAATATAAAAAAAAGGTCTAAAAAAGGTATGAGAGAGAGAATATAAAAAAGATATGAATTTCACATTTGAATCCTATGTTATAAATGTGTTGGCTTTTTAGTGCAACAAAATTTAAAAAAAATATATTAATTTTAGAGAGAGTTAATACTCTTACTGTGCGACATATTTTAGTTATCTGCAAAATCTATCGCATTAAATCATTCATTGATTTTATACATGTATATTAATTTTAGGATTAATACTTTTATTGTGCAACGTATTTTAATTATTTATAAAATCTAACGCATTCCATAAATTGTTAATTTTATACATAATTTATTAGGATTTATATAATATAATTTATCATAATTTATATTCATAAAGTTATGAAAGTTATAATTTTGTATTTATGGTCTATATTTTCTTCTCAATTTAACCGCATTTTCTTGTGTATACATTACGATCTGTCCTAAGCAGTGCATATTACTTATGTTACATTTGGAGCCACAGAGTAATGCGTTCCATTACGACTACCACCCGCATGCATTTCTCGTTCGTGTTTGTTCTCTCGTTGTTCCAAGCCGATCGCGCGATGATGGAACTATTTATTCTGTGAGAGACGTTTTCTGGTTAAAATAACTTGTTCATCTCTCATTGACGTCGCATAAGGACGAGTCAATTTTATCCTTGCTATTATTAGCGTGTCTAATCAAAAATATTATGTAATCAAACGTGTAGTAATATCATTAATCGAGAATCTCAGATCGTCTTTTTTTATAATTTTGCTGTTTCTTTTTTGGATATTTAAACAGGAATTGTAAATTTATCGTTTTAGGTAACGCTGACAAGAGATAAATTAATAATCGATAAATCGACCGATGATTCGTCGGATATGAGGCGCTCATTTTGCTGATTAAACGAATTTGCACGAACGGATCTTGTTAATAACCTGACGATCGTAAACTACCTTTTCCCCATGAGTCAATATACCATACATTTTGAATTACGATTTTAGCTCTCAAACGAGAAATTGCAGAACGTTACAGGTAATCAATATTTCGTTGCAAAATGTTTTACACCTTCTAGAATATTCAAGAATTAATAACATGAGAAAAACTAATTTAAAGTAGCAAAACTGCATTATTAATCCACTAGGGATAAGTGTTACCTGTTAAATTCATAACGTTAAATATTCAATTTGAATTATTTTAAATCATTTCTATATATATAGGTCGCCATAGGTATTCCTATTTAAAATCATTAATTTAGCTAGAACAATGGAGTTAAACAATTTATTCAAGAAAATGTATTAAATTTGACTCGAGTTTAATTTATTATTAACATGAACGCTGATTACTTTAAAACTGTATTCGTACATACTGACAATGAAAGAAATGTTTTAATTTGATACATGAATTACAAAAACTTTCTTATTTTTTAATTAAAAAATTGCATTGTTTTAAATAAAATTTGGAATAATTTAATATTTTGATTAAAACAAAATTTTTAAATTAAAAAATAAGAACGCTTTTGTGTAATTTACATATCAACTAAATTATGATTAAATAATCATAATTTAGTTGTATAAATATAGTTGTATAAATATACAAAACATTTCTCTCAGTGTATAAAAATGGATTAATTTATATTTTGCAACATATAGAATTAAGTTAAAAATAACAAAATGTAATTTAACCTAAGGGATGATATTAATAAGAATTGATAATGTGGTTTTTACTGTTATATTATCTATTCTCATTATTTGTTATATACAAAATCATAATTATCTACTTTAATTTATTTAGATTTATTTGAATACATAATAACTAAAAGATATTGATGTGGAAAATGTCTAAATCCGATAATATATATAGAATAGATACTATTTTTACATATCTTTTATTAATTATTTTAATTAAGTCATAACCTTTACGCACTCTTGCATAATGATGTTATATCATAATCGTATTATAATATTAACGTTTAACGAAAGATTATTATAATCAATAAAAAGCATGGCTTTTTAGTTACCCGTTTGTTATATTAAAGAAGTGTTATGTAATTGATCAAGTAGCAATATATGTTTTAAATGAGTAATTGATAAGAGAAATTAGATAATAGTACATTGTGTAACCATGGAGGAATGTTGTTTATTGTGGGGACGGACGCGACGGCACGGGCGAAGCGAGTGCGTACGCGCGCCCGTGTCGACCTATAAACAAATATGCCCCCACTGTTACAC
>NW_017274846.1:0-2853 GCF_001594065.2 Cyphomyrmex costatus | reverse complement strand
AGGCAACTTTTCCGCACTATTAGAAATCTCGAATCGAAAAAAGTCCGGAATCGACCTACCCTATTGTTGACTGACATAATGTTCCTGTGCACCAACTGAAAGTAAATGCATCGATGATACGTGGAAATGTGTAATAAAATTTAAAAAGTCGGTAATATGTCTGTGAAAAAACCGTTAACAACAAAAAAATTATATTTGTTCTCACAGTGACGCTGAATATTTACCGTGTGATTGATAAAATGACAGATTTATTTGTCTACTCTTCTTTCAGTGACCTTTTCTCGTCTGAGCGCAGGATTTGCGGGTAGTAGATTTTCGGTTGCTGTAGCCTTGGGTTGAGATCGCCTGTTACACTGATTCTAAGATACGACTGTACGTTTCGCGAGTCAAGAGACGACTGTACTTTTCACGAGTCAAGAGACGACTGTACTTTTCGCGAGTCAAAAGACTTCTTCTTCTTCTTCTTCCTTAGTTAATGGCACCCGCCTCCAAACAGTATAATAGGAGGTCGATACGGCCAGATCACGTCTTAATAGTTTTAAAAATACTGAATTAGGTAGAAAGCAAAACTTGTAGTAGATAAATGCGAACTTGTGCGCCTTGCTGGAGTGAGTGTCTCCAAGCAAAAAACCTCGCGACAGTGTGCCCTGGAGTAAGCGGAACAGTGGATGGGAAGGGTGAGGCAAGAGGCAGGGAAGAGCGCCTGCGCGGGACGCAAGGAGGCGCGAAAGTACTAAGCCCTAAAACAGTGCCACAAAATTTACTAAAGCTAAGGATGTCTGCAAAGGCGAGCGGAAGGACGAGTCAAGAGACGACTGTACGTTTCTTACGGGCGCGTGAAGCACAAGGCATACTTGCGTCATCCACTTAACATTGAGGTGGGGCCTTATACGGTTATGCACGAGTCGAGGTAAGGAGGGATCGCGCGGGACGCTCGTTCTACAGAGCCAGGTAGCATACAATGGTCATGAAATATTTTCTTATGAATGTGGCCACTGCATTCTGTGCTGTCTGGGTGACAAGTGAAATCGCTTCTTCAAGCTCAGGATAGCTACCATCTTCATTGCCCAGACCAAGTAATTGGATTCTGTTAGTAATACGATTGTTGGCAATGTGTTCGAATAGTTTTCTACTTAGTGGATTATTATTACATTTGAAATCTGAGCGCTAGTCGCTTTGCAGGAAACGCCTATCTTAATTCTACACATAGCCTTATTTCTATGCAGATGAGCGCGTGAGATAACGGGCGGCGACTAAGTTCAGCCAATTGCTGAGGATAGTACTACGTTTGAATATGATTTTACGTTCGCGCCTTTTAGCCTTACATTCAAAAAGAAGTTAATCAGTAGAATAAAATTAGATTATATTTTAACGGTTTGAACGACTGCGGCTATTGGCGCAGTATCTCGCAGGTATTGTGTATCAAAATTATCAGCTCGGGCGAGCGTGAGAGCGCCCGGTCTGCGATCCGATATCTCGATACGCGCGCTGCATCAACATTTTGTTACCTAGCAAACCTTTGCAATTACAACAAAGAACTATAACTAGAGTTATGTCTTACGTTTTCGCATAAAAAAAATACAACCATCTACGTTTATGCTCACATAACAGTGATCTATCGGCAACTCGTTAGCGGCTAATTGTACGGGAGAGTGTGGCGTTTCGGGAAAAGTGAGGGCGAAATTTATACGGTCGTCACAATACCTTTGCAAGATGGTCGCCTTTTCCTCAAATGTAGCATCTCTTGTCGTTTCTCTTTTGAATTACGTATGCGCTTTCCGTCTCCTTAAGATGACCGCCTCCTCGACGTTGAATTTCCTTTTCACGTTCCTTTAGAATTTCATGAATCTCTTCTAAGGATTTCTCCCGCTGATTTTTCAGTATTTCGCGGATACCTTCATAGTTATTATTTATTCCGCTTACTGTGTAATAGGCTAGTTCTCGTGAGGTTATGTTCACACCTAATGACGTACATTTCGTGGCTAGACCGCGTGCACGATGTAATCGTTTACCGTTTCTTCATCTATCATGAGAAGAAACTTCAAGTCGTTGCTTGCATCGATTTTCTGATCCTTTGCCGCTCCAGCGTAGGCGTTTTTAATTTTTAACCATAGCTGTTTCGCCTCGTTTTCTGTTGCAAACTGTAACGCTTGATCATCCGATAAATACAATCGTATATATGCCACTGCTTCCTTATTCCTTGCTTCCCATTCAATTATCACTTTCTGTTCGGCATCTCCTCCTGGCTTATCTTGAATTATTATTTTATCCAGTTTCTTTTCTTCAAGCTCAGGATAGCTACCACCTTCATTGACCATACCAAGTAATTGGATCCTGTTAGTAATGGGATTGTTGGCAACGTGTTTCTCTCCATCTTGAACGGCGTGAATCGTAATCTGTAAACGTACTTCTCTTTCTTGTTTTTTTTTTCGTGTGTCACAATCACGCTCTGCTACCAGATTGTTGTACTTTCGTTTATTAGGAAGTAAGTGTACAAGTTATACAATAATAAGGATATTAAAAGATAACGTATATTAAGTCGACAGCCACTTCAGCATAATCGAATAAAACTTACACAGAAATTTAGTGCTTTTTTATTGCTACTTTGTTGCTTTATTCCTGATTTTGTTGCTCCAACCAATACCGAGGAAACCATGGCTGTGCTAGCTTAAGAATAAAGTTAGCACAGCCATTAAAAAAAAATTTTAAAAATAAAAAAATAAGGCATAGTTTTTTGTGCTAATTTGTTGCTAATTAGTTGCTCACTTCCCGAATTTGTTGCTCCATCCTCAACCCTCGAAAACCACCCTTAGCGACTCCGCGTCAGCACACCACCTATAAACTGTCAATTCT
>NW_017274845.1:0-2848 GCF_001594065.2 Cyphomyrmex costatus | reverse complement strand
TTTTAATGTTATGACTCTTAATTTGTCTTTTTAGTCTATTACTTTATGTTTTAAACTAAGAGTTCTTTGCCTTATTTATTATTGTGTCATTTCTCACTTATGACGTCTTAATCCAATATGGCCGCGATTACTAGGCTTTCACACATAAAACTCCGTAACGACGTAAGCATAAGGAAATTGACCAATCCTAATCGTGTATTTAATCCCTCCGGTGTTGAATACACGATTGAGATTGGTCAATTTCCTTATGCTTACATCCTTACGAAGTTTTATTTGTGAAGGCCTTCAGGAACCCTAAGGCTTGAAACACAAAAATACTTAGCTATTACAGAGTTAAGAAACACAAGTCATAGTCGTAATTAAGTCAACATGAAATAGATGCATTCAGTAAAATTATCGCTCACTAAACGTTCAGTGAGCTCTTGTATATGTTTGGCCTATATTTTTTTATATCTAACGAAATGTGCCAATCAGATGGAAAAGCTTACTGAATGCTTAGGGTATGTTCTAATGCTCTCAACGCTTACAGAATTATTTCATCTGTGTTGTTTCAGTAAATTTTGGGACAAGTTTATAGTTACATCAAAACACTGACTGCATTTAGCAGATTTAACAGTTGAGTGAGCGTCCGCTATTAAGTGGTGTATGCTCTTAAATCATCCAATCAGAATTTTAGATCTAGAAGAATACATCAATAGCAACGAGCACTCGTTCAACTTTTGAGTCTGCTAAACGCAGCCATATTATGATAATTTACAACTTATGTTCCATGATTCAGTGAAGATACAACGATCACAATACGAGTAGAAGGAACAAGGAATTTACGAATAAGGAATAAGAAATCTCAACCTATCAAATCGGATATATTGATATACATATAGTTTCTGATAGACTGAAATTTCTTATTCCTTATTCCTAGGGCTGTATTCATAGTCCGCCCTCGACTTCAGGATCCTAACAACTTTAGGCCGTCTTGGTCTTAGCTAAGTACGACTTGAGCTGAACTTAAGGATTGATAGGTGTGTAATTTCACAGTGTTGACTTGAGTAATCCTTACAGAAGTATCAAAGAATTGGTGATTTTTCTCGTGCTATTAATGGCAACAATGACAAATAGGTTCAGATTGGTTAAAATTCTATGCATTGTTATCAAACGTGTATCTAATTTCAATAATGTGCTTTTGTAGATTATCATACATTTGCTAAATTCTCGTATTTTTCGTTGGCAAAGGATTTTAATATTAACGAATTTGCTTTTTCGTGTTTTTCATGAGCAAAAGATAAAACATAACATGGAAAGGTAAATATTTTCGAAAACAGAAAAACTGTTTATTGTTCATCAGGTAGCTGAAAATAAAGAAATTTTGGAAAACCAGGAAACAGATGGTACTACAATACAAGCAAAAAGTACTATATGGCAAAAAATTCGTGAATCTTTTTATAAAAATAGATTCAATCGATGCATTTTCACGTGAAAATAAAGATTTTACAAGAAAAAAGCGTCGCTCTTTTCCACAAACCAAGATATTAAGTGTTAAACTTGCCATTAATCTTGCCAACTATTGAGATTAGGAAATCTATCATAGCCACATAGCCCACAAAACTGTCATGTCTTTATAAATCGCGCGCGCGTACTAAGTTATAATATATACATATAGGTATATATATGTATATATAGATTTATATTATGACGTGACATTTTGTCAGTCACTCTTAACGGTAACATCAGACGAGATCCTGGGTCCTTCAGGGTCAACAGGCGAGCGCACAAGCGAATGTGCGACATTATTATTTATCTTATATTATTTTCTGCGATTATTGTATTCCGCAATTATTATTTTTCTCGATTTCTTTGTCGCTATTTAGTTTTAGCTATTTTTAAGATGATTCTGAGTTAGGATTTTACTGTCGAGTCACGATCGGAGCCGGTGGCTGCGCTGTATTTGTGTGTTTGGCCGCCTCACCTATCGCCAGAAGAGAAAACAACACTTCAGAAGAAGAAGATAATGCTACATGGAGAATTTGGCTGAGGTTCACGGGAAGCGCGGTACACGCAGGTCGTATCATTTTATACCTGTCATTAATGTCGCTATTATTTGGTGGTTATCGCACCCTCATTGCAGACGCCTTGGAGAGAGACGTCAGCTGGGAACGGACTCGCCGGCAGGACATCCACCGAAGCGCCGAATCCTGTAGCGATTGCTGGAAGATCGCCGAGCGACCAGGAAGCATTTTCCGTCTTTTTGAAAATGCGCGCCACATCGTTTAAGGATACACGACTAACACGACACGCAAGGACCCGCGGGATTCGTCGCGGGGTCACGCGGTCGCGACGAGCCAATTAGAGCAGGAAGCGGCCCGATAAGAGAGGGGCCTAACGGCCTGCGTAGATCCGCAGAAACTTCCGATCAGCACTTGTGCAGTGACGGACCCGAGAGAAGGACACAGGATCTCGTCGCAATCTCGTCAAGTTCTCGTCAAGATATCTTCAAGAGTTTTCGCTGAGTAGAACCTCCATACCGGCTACCGAAAAGCTTGGGAGAAGTAGCTGAGGAGTATCGTGGTGAGGCGAGCGTTATCCGAGATTCTTATTGTAGAGCCACCTATCGCGCGATATTTTGTGTGCGTCTTGAGCGAATCGTGTGTGAGGATTTACGCGAATTCGGTTTGGCCGATGTCGTACCGGCAGATTGCAACGCCATTGTTTCTACTGGCGAGCACATGCCGTCCGCTCGAGAGTAGGAATTTATGAGCTCAGGGTTGTCGTTATTGCTCACCCGTGTCATTGCCTAGTCAATATCGTTCGTTGTATTTGTTGAGATTCCGATTTATTTAAGATTATAGTTGAG
>NW_017274844.1:0-2830 GCF_001594065.2 Cyphomyrmex costatus | reverse complement strand
TTTCTCTCACCCTCCTTGCTCTTCCTTTCACCCTCTCCTTCCTTCTTTCATTTCAGCCTTACGAGCGCAACCCCGTTCTACCGCCCTCGTCGCCAACATAGTACCTTCCAACGTTCTCGCCTAGCTTCAGGGACGCACAACGTTGCTGTAAAATTCCAAAATCCAAGGAAGGTTGTACGCTTCCCCTTTTCCCTGCTATGCTACCATCACCAGTATCTCCCCCGTCCCGCTTACGCTCTTTCTGCAGCGAGCGGCAATGAGGGGTTGGACCGTGGTGCAACTTTTCCACCGAAGTCCCGAAGGTTAAGCGTCCTTTCCTGGAAATTCCAGAAATCTTTGAGAGCTCTGGTGAGAGGAGGAAGGAATAACGTGAATAGAAGTAGCGGGGCAATTACTTGGGATATTAATAATTTTGCGACCATGGAAACGTAACACCGACGCCGTCGAGCGTGGTCTCTCGTGCTTCTCTCGAGGTGGACGTTTCTTCGGCATGCCCTCGTTAACGCGCAGCGAAATATACAACACCGAGAGCTTTTCTTTGTCTGTTTCTCGTATTTTTCTTTTTTCATAGTTCATTCTCTGGATCACTTTACGCTGTTCTGTCGAGCTTCAGGGTGGTTAAAACAAAAGTAAAAATTAAAAATCCATCTCGTTTCTATTATCGATTATTTAAAATATGCTATAAACGTCACATGATATTGCGGTACAGAAAGTATTATGAAATAAATAAAATTATTTTGAGATTATTATCATTTACATCATTGAAATCTCTCAAACTTTGAATCTTATTATAATACGTGTGATGTATATATCACACGTATTATTTTAACAAAATAAAAAATTAAGAAAAAAATTACAGATTTTTCTATATCGTAAAATTTTAAAGTATTATAAAACGAAAAGATTTAATGGAGATTTAGAACCTGGATAAAAGGTATTACAATAAGAAATATAGACATATTTATAGAAATAATTAAGATAAAATAAGAAAATTTCTATTTAAACTATAACATATTGTATTATTAAATACAGATATTGATTTTATTGAATTTTTCATATGTATATAATAGTCTATAAATTCCTAATTTTAATTACTTTTTGTACAGACTATATGTATCTGATATATTCTTAAACGCAGATATTTGTTTAACATTACTGTTATAACAGTATTATTTACGATCACATTGTAATCTAAATTGATTAAGTGGTCTCTTAGTAAAAATTTATTTCTTTTTCATGTTTCTTCAATTCACTTCTTATGACATAATTTCCTGAAAATAAAATTCTTTTATACATTCCCTCATAAATACGACGAACTAATATCCAAATTAAATTTTGTCTCGATCTTTAAAATTAATTCACTCGAAACTCGTGCGTCTCCGTAAACATGTGCGAAAGCATGCAAAGTTAATTTTATCATCGTAATGTTAACGTTATCTCTACAATGCGGACAGGGATATTCGCGTGGGGTAGTTCGTTGCTATCTGTTTTAGGCAAACTACGACAATGGGCCAACCGACGAAGCATCTCGCGTAAGCGCCTCGCTGCATTAATCTCTATCCTCGTATCCGGGCACATAATCACCGTTCATTATCGAGATCGTCGTTTGCCGCAAAATCATTCTATGAGCATACGGGATAACAGCACATGGCCGTTTGAACCGAGGTGACCGTCTTTGTCGTCATCGACCGACAAGCTCGATGATGAGATCGCTACACCTTTTTGCGCTATAACAAAGCCAGCAGAACGTAAGAACGACAAGCGACCTCGAAGAAGGAGTTTCGACCAGGGGGGGTGGACACGAGAAAGTTTTCAGCGAGGGATAATTAAGGCGGCCCTGCCGAGCGACCTCGAAAGTCTCCTCGGCCCCTGGCTACTACTGCGTGGCGTACAGGGTGGCGAGCGAGTCCGTTACTCTCTTTCTTCCCCTCGTTCTCTTCGTTACCCTTCCGCCACCCTCTCTCGCCGCAGTCCGCCCTTTCCGCCCAACCAACCAACCAACCAACCACCCATCTGCACCCATCCACCTACCTACCATCGTTCTCGTACCATCGTTCCTTCTCGGCCTCGCCACCTCAAACTACCCCCTTCTCACCCTTCTCATCCCCCGACCCCCTGCAAGCACACTCACACCGAAGCTCCGTGCTCGACCTAAGGGTTGAAACCACCCTCCATTTCCAGTGGTAGCGAAGGCAGAGGCAAGCAGACTCTCCTCTGCCTGGCAGACTGGCAGGCTGGCTGGCAAGGGATGTGCACGTCACCGTCTTACACTATCGTCCCGAACAAACACCCTCGCCCGGCTCCGCTACGACGTCGTACCACCGACGTCGTTCTCTCGTTCCCGTCTTCTCTCACCACCGCTCTAGCCCCTCGTCCTTCGTCGCCTACGCTTTCTACCCTGGGCCAACCTTCAAGCATCCTGCAAAGCACGTTCTACGTGCACGTCACGAGACGTGTAGGTCGTCTCTCGGAGACGATCTACTCGGTCTTCCTCCAAGCGAGAGATGTTAGAAGGGACCCCCGATGAAGAAAGGGAAGATGGAAAGGACTGGAGAGAGTGAAGGATGGAAAGAGAGAGACAGAGATATAGAGTTAAAGGGGTAGAGATGGAGGTCGAGGGTTGCAGTCGAACGGCAGGAAGAATCTCCCGGCACCGCGTCTCGAGGATAAGGGATGTTTCCGGCGCTCGAGAAGCATCGCAGAGGGAACTCCGGAACGAATGCTGGTACTCCTTAGTGCACACACTAAAGCTCTCTTACTATCTCTCTTTCACACACACACACACACACACACACACACACACACACATTCTCTCTCTCTCTCTCTCCCC
>NW_017274843.1:0-2788 GCF_001594065.2 Cyphomyrmex costatus | reverse complement strand
TATATTTAATTTAATTTTTCGAGCCTGTGATTAATAATTATTATTAAATATAAATTAATTAAAGTATTTAAAGTTGATTGGTCTTACTTAGTATTTCGCGGGAGGTTGCCTGAAAAACTATTTTATAAAAACTAGTTTTTTTTAAATTTCAATGTATTTAGGATCAAAATGTTATAATATCTGACTTGTTGACTCTAACAAAATTAGATTTTATAAAATACCATAGTTATATTTTTTTTCCCAGTCTGTCAGACCATGATATATGTATACCTAAGGAATTTGTGAAAATTCCCAAACAGGAAATACGAGCATATAACAAAAAGAGAACATAATAGTCAAACTGTGAAAGGACTGACCGATTAAAGAGGTCAATGTCTAGACCAGAGTTTCCCAACCTTTTTAGTTCATTGTCCCCTTTTCAAAATATTTTTTCTCGCTTCGCTCGTGCGCTCTCACGCCCGCGTCGCACAATAAACAACTAAAACATACTTGTTACACAATGTACTAATAAATTATAGTATAAATATTAAAAAATAACCATTAATGAGAAGGTTGGGCTTGATGTAACGCTAGTAATTTGTCTATATTTGGTTCCATTTTTGTTTAATTGTGTTTATTAGCTCGGAAAAATTTCAGCGCGCAGTTTGAATAACTACAAATATGGTCATATCATTGAATTATTTCAGCTTCATAAGATCTAGTTTCGACCGGCATAGGCCGTATTCTGATTTTTGTAAATTAAATGTTTGTTTAAAAAATGTTTAGAGGATTAAATTTCTCTGATGAGTTCTTTTGCCTACTTACTCCTCAATGCCCCCCTACTGCCCTTAGGACTAGCAACGCCCCCCTAGATCACCTCAGCGCCCACCTGGGGGCGATAACGTCCACGTTGGGTTATATATATATAATGCAAAAATTTATGTCCGATTTATTATTCAAAATTCAAACAGCTAAAATTTTGTTAAAAATAAATTTAATCTTTGCTCTATCTGACAGAGCATACTTAAGAACCTGATTTTTTAATTGCGATTGTTTTTGAAAAAGTTATAAGTAATTAATGTCAAAGTGTTCTTTTTAACTCAGTAACAAAAAATTGTGAAAATATTTTTTAAAAACGATTTTATAGAGAAAACTTTAAGTCTTTATTACGTTAGACATTCGAAACTTTTCAAATTTTTTCAGATGTGTGACCACAAAGTGAAGAGAAATTTTCCCGTCTTGTTTAACTCGTAATTTTCTATATGTAAAAGTTACCAAACTCTCAGAAATTCAAGAAACATAGTAATCTTTAAAAAATAGAGTCCTTATGCTTTAACACTTTTTTTTTAATTTAAATTTCGTTTATTTTTAACAAAATAAAAAAGTTAAGTAGAAGACTTTCAATTTCAAAAAAACAATTATGTAATTAGAAAGGACTAGAAAAAGTATCATAATTAGAAACACTTTCATAAATATTCAAATAAAAAACTATGATACACAAACAAAGAAAACTTTACTTAAATTAACATTACATATTTCAGCTGTATTATTCAGTCCTACTCATGTACAAAAAAATTCATTAATTAACAATATAATCTATCTTATTATCTATTAAACGAAAAAGTCGGTAAAAGCATTATTTTGTTGAAAAAAGATGCGATGATTCTGAACAAGATAAAGTCTTTGTTCACCAAATTGAATGACCGATTGAAACAGTATTTCATTTCACCATATTCTGATAGAGAAGAGAAAAAAGTTTTTTTTATAATTTAATTATATAGCAAAAGGTTTTGAAGCAGTTCAAAAAGTACGTTTAACTATTAAAACTCACCAAATTGTCCATAACACATTAATAGTAAAAAGATCGTCAAACGGTCGGCATCTCTCAAATGCAATCGGAGTCAAAGAAGAAGGTCACTTATTATTAACAAAATTGCAACTATTTGAATTTTGAATAATAAATCGAACATGAATCTTTACACTTATCTAATATATTATATATTAGGTGCGCAAAAAGTTCTGAGCTTTCTTTGCAAAATTCAATTTTTATTTAAAAGCAAACAAAAAGATATTAATCAGCGAAATATTCCCCGTTTGCATCAACGATCTTTTGCGATCCTTTGAGCAACTTGCGGATTCCTTGTGGATAAAAGCTTATCGGCTTCGAGGCGAAAAAGTCATTTTTGTATATATGTATGTATCAGTGAAACGATGCTGCAGCGAAGCGAATGTTAATTGGAAAAGGCTCCACGTGTGGGCTATACGTCGTGGGAGAGAAATTTCCAGTCTTTAAAGATATTCCAAGTTTTTCATTTTCGCGACATGTGGTTGGGCATTGTCATGAAACAGGATCACTTTACGACGTTTTTCGCCAGTAAATGGTCTCCTTTCTTCTAACATATAACTCAAATTCAAGGCTTTTGGTATGCCATGGGGCGAAGAAATAAGGGTGGCGGCGGAAAGCGAAGCCGATTTAAAAATCGAAAGTGGCATTGTCTGCCAAATAGATTGTTCTTAATAGCAGTCTGCCGTCATTATTGCACTCGGCTGTAACAACTCGTAATACAACACGTCGAAGATAGATGAGGGATAACCCATGATTTTTTACTCTTTTCGTAAAGAATCCATTTTTCATCGCTTGTAATGATTTTGTGAACAAAATATTTTTTCCGGAACTTTGCAAGCAAACTGGGTGTGATGTCACTGAGACCGTCGATTTTTATTATCTTTAAACAGTTTGTCTGTCTTAATAACTTACACCGGCGTCTAAGGTAGGCTCCCACTACATTACCTTACTGATGAGTCTAGT
>NW_017274842.1:0-2784 GCF_001594065.2 Cyphomyrmex costatus | reverse complement strand
TTGGTACTAATCAAGAAAATATTACTTAAATTTGGGAATTTTTTTCTGTGTGCAATCTGTATTTTAACAAGTAAAAGGAAAGAACTATTATACGTTTTTAAAAGAGAGAAAAGGAAGAGAATATTATCGCAAGGAATAGAAGAGAATTATTTTGTTTTGTATGATAATTTTCGCGATAATCAAAACCGATTTAGAAACCGCGACACCTGCCGACTGTGGCTGGCTCCAATTTTACGGTCTTCCTACGCCAGTTCCTGGACTCAATCGCGGCTTGAAACGTAGGCGCCGCGCCGCTAGGTTTACTGCTGCACGGGTCACATAAAATCGGGCTAAAGGCGACTGCAGACTTCTGCGCGGAAGTCACTAACATCCCCCAGATCAACGTGTGAACGGATTTATTTTATCGGCCACACGTGCGCGCGTCTCACCCTAACGTGTCTTTTGTCAGCGAGTTGGCACGTGGGAGAGAGATGGGGTACCTCCTACAGACCTGTGATGTTGTGCGCACTCAACTGGCACAAATAGCGTGTGTCATACGCTCAATTCTCGACTTGACAATGTAAACCGACGTACGAACAAGAATGACAAAACGGTATTTATAGGAACGCCCGATATTTTACGAAGTTCTTCTCTTATGCAAACAGAGTTAAAAAAGAGAACAGTTCAATGCAATAGTGACTTTATTCGTTTTTAGAGGGAATTTAAAAAAAATTGAAAAACATCAGTGTTTTAAGCTTCAAAAAACTATTTTTAAAAACTTAAAAAGACCACGGTTACTTCAGTAGCCGTAATTTCGTTATGTACGAAATAATTTCTTGATCTATAGATAGCCTCCTCTAGATGTCTCCTACATGGCAATTTTTCTATCACCGCACTAATGCAGTGGTTGAACTTAGTCGATGGTGACATTGACTCACCCATGTGTCATCGACTCTTGATGCGTGTTTACAGCAGTCTACGGACGCCGCTCCGTGCGCGTCAAGTAAAGAGAGTTCTCCCTTTCTTCCGCGTCTCCTCCACCCGCGCGATCACGCGCCACTTTCGCGGCGGCCGAGGGAAGCGGATTTTGCCCACGTGTGCAGAGTGTCGTACACCCACGGGGGCCGATACAATGAGCACTCAGGATTTATGCCGCGGCTCGCACTAATATAAAGGCCAATTTATTTCGCGCCCGAAAGGTGAAGGGGTCGAGGGGGCAACGCCGCTCTCCTCCCGGTCCCCGCGCTGCCCCACCTGTTTCAAGCTGGACACCAGAATGCAATTTATGCGGGATAACTTCGTAATTTATCGCGAAAACAATGCTGAGCATCGTTTGATTCATATTCAACCACCGCAATGTCCTCCCCTGAGGATGCAGGCGCGTATAAAGGAGCAGATGTGATTATTCATTCCGCTTCCTATAATCCAACTGAAAATCTGGAGTTATGATTATTTGACTTGAAGCATTACAAAAATTATGTACAAATGCAATAATAAATAATTTAATAAAAATTATAAAATTAAAAACACTTTTGAATTGGACACTTATTAATTTTATTAATTTTTGGTATTTTTTTTTCTGACAACTTGACAAAAATAAAACTTATATTTGATTTCAAAAAGCAACAAACAGAACAGAATGAGCCTTTTTATCGTTTTAAATATGAATTTAATGTTTTCGAATTTAAAATTGTGTTTCAAAATTTCTAAAATTTTTCCTAAAAATCGTACTAACAAAATAAGTCACTGTCGTATATTAAACCTTTCAACTATACCCTTTATTTTTTCAGAAAACTCCGAAAGAAAGGTGTATGCAGGTGCATTCTTTTGCAACGGTTCGAGACTCCCATGATTACACACACAAAATCTGAGAATGGAATTCTCGAGTCAAGGGGGCGATAAAGAGATTGAATAGGAATCGTAAAGAATTCGGAGATGCGATGGGTCCCTGCGAAGAACGAACGCAGAGAGATAGAGGAGAGGTTGAGAAGGAAGAGGACCGTTTCCTTCCTTTCTACGTTCCATTGAACGGATCCCGAGGGGGTCTCGCGGTAATATATTTCCTACGCACGTATAACGATCGCAGTATTTGGTTAATATGATTTCCCGAAGTGGTGGTTAAACCCGAAACGTGACGCTCACGAGTGTTATGTAAATAGTGGCAGAAAGCGAACAATGGAGGCCTTAGAAGTATGGGTTCTGATCAAAGGTAGAACTAACTATTAACGGATGGTTCACACGACCCAAGGCTCATCTGTCTTTCGAGAGTAGCTCGAATAGTCGGTATAAGAAAAGATTTGAGAACTTAGAAAGTAAAAGTTGTAACTTGTAATATATGTAATGTATAATACTTGTACATTTTTAATAACCGAAATAAGTCATTCGTAACCGATTCTAAATGTCATAAAAATCTATCCATAATTTCTAGTGTTTTACTATACTATTATGTCACTTTATAGTTTTGAAAAGTAGAAACTCCAAGTGTCATAAAAGTCTATGATTTCTAATATTTTGCTATGTTATTATGTCATTTTATAATTTTGAAAACTAATCGCTAAATTAGATTTTCAGTAGAGGGCGTACAATGTTCTATTATGTTACGATTCTAAGCCAATTGGCAAACTTACGCAGGGAAATCGACCGCGTAAAATATTAAGTAATAATAACTAGCCTCGTTAAGACATCGGATACTTGCGAAACTGATTTATGGCACCTTAGGAGTGTAAAAATTAAAATGCAGATAGGTCGTAACGAGCACTTTAAAGTGCCTTAAATAAAGCCCATAAAGCAGAATCGGGAATTGTG
>NW_017274841.1:0-2781 GCF_001594065.2 Cyphomyrmex costatus | reverse complement strand
AGATTGTATGGGTTATAAATGTTTAAGAAATATATTGTGAACCAAGTCCCCTTCTTGGCTATTTTTGTAAAGCTGAAGTGTAAATAAATACTACTATAAAGTTTTAAAACACTCTTAATACAGTGAAATTCTAAATATTGCGTCAAATTTTTTTTTTTGCTAAATATTGAGTTTTTATTAAATATCGATTGACAAAATAATATTCAATCATACAGTTTCATTTTGAAATAGAAATTTAATTTTTTTTGGTGTATATACAATTATATCCGATAAAAATGACAAAATTTAAATAATCAAATATTAATTTAACAGTAGTTAATAATGTCAATAAAACTAGGTTTATAATTATTCGTACTAATTACGTTTAATTTGATTTTTCAACCTGTTTTGTATATTTTTTAAATATACGTGAATATTGTTATTTTATATATATAGTATAATTTGTTAATACGCTGTTTAATAAGAGATATAAGTTTAATTCGTTTATCAGCTGTGTGATAATTAACGAATGAATTGTCTATTTTAGAGCTGTCTCAAATATATATAATATTTGTTTGAAGAATCTTTAGACATATCGCAATGGTAGAAATATCGTTAAAAAGGCCGACCCACTCGCGTCCACAAAAAAGCCTTCCTTCTTCGTAAATGCACAAAAGAGTCTCGTCAAGCGATTGCAGGTGCATTCGTGTTCTACTTCCTTTGATCTTTCATATCTCCTTGGTACAGCCACTATGGCATCCGTTTCGCGGTCTACTGAAATCCGATCGATTTTGAGGACCATCTCTCTCTCTCTCGCTCTCTCTCCTCTCCCTTCCTCTCTCTTCTCTGTTTCTCACTGTCTTAATTAGCAAAGACTTGCTACAATAATGGAGTGAAAAATTCTAAAGGGTTTTTTCTTGATTCAACAATTTGATCTCGAAAAGATTTTAAACATTGCCTTTTTTTGAAGCGTAGCGCGGAGATAAAGATTAAATCACACGTGAATTGAGATGTAAAATTTTTTATTTTGTTTTTTTTTTATAATAGAGTGTGCAAAGCACTACGACGGCACAGATTACGAGAGACTTTTCCGCGCATTTAGGATAAAATTTGAAGTTACCTCCGTTTCTTTATTAGAAGAAATTAATTTTGGAGCGTAGTACGGAAAGGGATAAGTACTAGTCGGAAATGGAATTGGGCTTTATCCGGAATTACAGCGAGTATTATTTTATGACGTAGTAATGTTCGCAGCGTTTTGCACAAAATTGATTTTCATTAATGGTACAAATGCCAACGTCAAAGCTCGATACATCATGCCACAAAATGATACGAGGTGAAATTGTTGATGATTGACAATTAAAACTTTCTGCCTCATTAACTGGTAATGACAGGTACTAATGATTTGAATATCGAGTCGACTTTTCTGTAACAAAAATTTAGTGCGGAAATGTACGAATTAATATAAATATTAAATATTAAAATTAAATGTGATTTGTGTACATCTTTAGTATTACAGAGAGATTCGCTTATTCATTCTTTCATTAAGATTTGCAGCTATTTGTTGAACAAATTTCAACAAGTAATTGTACAACTTTACGTATTATAGTATCAAATATGAAAATACGCTGATAGTAAATATCTTTTCAATCATAGTAGTACCATAAGGAATAATTCCGGTATTTCGGAATGCGGACAATGTCGTTTAATGCAATTTACGGCCCCTTTCTTCGAGTTCGACCTCTACATTAACCCTTGGACGCCGGACATACTTGCCATAGTTCGCAAATGGCAGAAACGGGTCAGATGCGACCCAATATGTCCGACAAGTTATCATTTCGGTTTTGTAATTGAATTCTCCCGATCTTCTTGTCAGTTAGAATTTTCTTGTTGTAACAAAGTGCTGTCGCAAAGCCAAGAACACAGTTATTTCTCTTTTTAATTATTTATTACTGGAAAAAATGTTTTAATGTTGTATCATGTAGATAAAAATAATATTTTAATATATGTTAAGAAAAAAACAAGGAAAAAAATTTTGTTAAAATTATCCACTGAAAATAATGTTTTAATATAAGTATGTAATTTTACTAAGAGAAATATTTATTTAATAAAAATATTGCAAACACACACACACACACAGAGAGAGAGAGAGAGAGAGAGTTAGAGAGGGGGAGAGAGGGAGGGGAAGAGGGAGGGGAGAGAGAGAGAGATATGACAACAAACGTTTTGTTAAAATTACTTATCGAAATTTTGTTTTTAGTGGCTGATTCGTAACACAATTAATTTGTTCGTTGTAATATATTTTCTTCATTCAAATAGGATATATTTATGATATTTATCCTCGTTTCGTATTTGCACTCATCCTGTGTATAAAAACCATTGTACTTTGAAATGAAATTATATCGCTATCGTAACTTTTAACAATTATTTAATTTTTCTTTTTAACAGCGCAGTGCGTAATTACATATTTTATCATTGAGTTTACAAAACAAATAAACGATTTTAAATATTTTATCTATAAAATGCGGACTTATAAGAAGAATCGATCTGATTGTTATAGACCAAAGGAAAATTCCGATAGAGACGCGTCGATATTTCACCAAGGATTCTTTGCTCTCAAAAATATTACTTCGTCTTAAGCCCAACCTCGCAATTAGCCGCGGTTCCCAGCAACAATAGAGTGCGTTTATTGGATTCCTTTCGAGCGCAATCATTTGGTCTCAAAAAGATTTCAAGCCCGGCTTCCTTCCTGCGAACATTCCAAAGAATCGAAAGAACTATTGCGGGGCGGAAGAAACGGTAGAG
>NW_017274840.1:0-2776 GCF_001594065.2 Cyphomyrmex costatus | reverse complement strand
AAAGGATGTCCATGTTGGGCGAAATCGGCTGGTGATTCTGACATCAGTGAATTGGATCCGTGGGCGAAACTTCTAACGGTAGCGGACATAATTTGACTGTAGCCCGACGAATAAAACCCTTTGCTGTACGAATTGTGGCTGCTCGTGTTATGGAATCGGTTCCAGGGTGTAATTCGCTGACTCTGCCAAGTCGCCAGTGCAAAGGAGGAGCGTTATCTTCCTTCACCAGTACTAAATCGCCAATCTTCAATGTACCTATGTTGGTTTTCCATTTGGTGCGGCGCTGTAACTCGGAAATAAACTCTTTAGACCATCGCTTCCAAAAATTTTGTTGTACCTGCTGTATTCGCTGATAATGGGAAAGACGGTTCTCGTTGATATCCGTTAGATTTGGACATGGTACCGTTGTCATTGTTCGTCCGATGATGAAATGAGCCGGGGTGAGCGGTTGTAAATCTAGTGGGTGGGTCGACAAAGGGGAAAGAGGCCTAGAATTTAAAATGGCTTCAATCTGGACCAACACGCTATAAAATTCTTCATAAGTTAATAGTGCATTTCCGATGACTCGCTTAAGATGATGCTTCGTGGACTTTATACCTGCTTCCCAAATTCCACCAAAATGTGGTGAATAGGCGGGTATGAAGTTCCAGTTAATCCCTTCTGTTACCAAACGATCTTGCAATTCGCTCTCGTGGGACACAAGAAATTCTCCGAGACGCTGTAGCTCCGAATAAGCTCCAACAAAATTAGTGCCATTGTCAGACGCAATCTTATTGGGTCGTCCACGACGAGATGCGAATCTACGTAGAGCCAAAATAAAGTTTTCCATGGTAAGGTCTGCCACCAATTCCAGATGTATGGCTTTCGTCGCCATGCATATGAATAAACATACATATGCTTTAGAAGTTTTGCATCCTCTTCCCTTGCGATCCTTTATGTTGAAAGGTCCAGCGTAGTCTGTGCCAACATTAGAGAAAACAGGAGCCGGTGAGACACGATCCAGTGGTAAATCCGCCATTTGTGGTGTGATTCCCTTGGGATTGCAATGAAAACATCTGACACACTGGTGTACGACTTGCCGAGCTAAATTGCGTCCGGCGATTGTCCAATACCGTTCTCTGGTATGTGCCAATAACGTCTGAGGACCCACATGCAGCAATCGTCGATGTTCGCTTTCAAAGATGAGCCTTGTGAATGGATGCTTGGCGTCGAGTATCATTGGGTGCTTCTTATCGAAATCGAAATTTGAATGTTTCAAACGTCCTCCCACTCGAAGCGTACGGTCATGATGTATGAAAGGGTTCAAATTCAAAATCTTGCTTTGCGTTCCTAACGTTTTACCTGTAGATAATGTACGAATCTCTTCTGAGAACGAATCCATCTGCGCTAATCTTGTTAATGCGAGTGTTGATTGACGAATTTCTTCTGCGCTGAGTGGACCCTTTCCTGGTAATTTATATACCTTTATGTTAATAAACCTTTGGCAGAAAGCCACAATTCTCACTAATCTCTCCAGTTTGGAATAAATTTGAAAGTCAATGAGAGGTACTTTGGTTATCGTATGCAACGTATTGCCCCTCAAACTTAATTCCTTTACCTCAGGTAAATCCGCGATCACCTGATTATTCTGTGTGGGCCAGTCATCCTCGGTTTCTGTTAACCATTCTGGTCCATGCCACCATAGTCTTGTGTGACTTAACGTCTTTGGGAATACTCCTCGCGACAGCAAGTCAGCTGGATTATCTGCTGATGCAATATGCCTCCAGTTGTCTATCGAGGATTGAGTTTGTATTTCCGCTACTCTGTTACGCACAAACGTTTGAAGCCGATGTGGTTCAAGTCGTAACCAACTAAGAACGATTGTGGAATCAGTCCAATAATACACAGAATTAATGTGCACGCTGAGAGCTGCCTTGACTTTAGTTACCAGTTTCGTGAGAAGATGTGCAGCACTTAACTCAAGTTTAGGGATTGTAAGTGGTTTCAGTGGTGCAACTTTAGATTTGGCACACAGTAATCTTGTGAACGTTGATCCTGTTTCATTGATCGAACGTATATACACGCATCCTCCATACGCAGCCTCGCTGGCGTCTGAAAAACCGTGAATTTCAATATGTTGTGGTCGTGAACAACAAACTTGCCGAGGGATACTAAACTTGTTGAGTAAAATTAATTCTTTGACGAAGTGTGACCATTTGGTCTGTAAATCATCCGACAGTACGTCATCCCATGACACTTTCAATTTCCATAAGGTCTGCAACATGATCTTTGTGATAATTATACAAGGACCGAGTAGTCCCAATGGGTCATATAATCGTGATGTGAACGATAATATGATTCGTTTAGTAATGACCTCTGAGTCTGTTTCCGAATTGACATGATAGATCAATGCATCATCAGTACATGACCATGACAATCCTAGCGTTTTAACAGTTTTCGTTTCGTCGAGTTTGACAAATGAATGATCATCGTCAGAGACTCCAATCCTCTCAAGTATTTGAGAATCGTTGGACATCCACTTGCGTAGGTCGAAGCACCCCGATGATAAGATATGCGATATGTCATTAGCTAGTCGAATCGCTTCCTCCTTTGACGATGCTCCAAATAGCAGATCGTCCACATACATGGATTTGCGTATGATATTTGCTGCTTCAGGATAAGTTTCTTGATGTTCGTCGGCTAAAGCGAATAAACATCTGATCGCCAGAAAAGGACTTGATGCCATTCCGTATGTGACAGTATTTAGTTCATATGTGTCTATTGGATTGGATGGGTC
>NW_017274839.1:0-2770 GCF_001594065.2 Cyphomyrmex costatus | reverse complement strand
GCGGCGAGGGAGGAACGAATGGTGTCCCAGCGATCGAGAAGGTCAGCCGGGAGTACGTCGTCCCAGCTTGCTTTGAGCAACCAGAGTTGCTGAAGGAAGATCTTCGCGACAACTGTAACTGGAGTACTCCACCCCAGCGGATCGAACAATCTCGCGATGGTTGAAAGGATCGACCGTTTGGTAGTTTTCTCGAAATGCGGCAGGGTTACGTTAAATTGAAAGGTGTCAGAGGACGGACTCCAACTGATGCCGAGGATTTTAAGATGTTCATCCGATTGAAGCATCTTATCGCAAGCTAGGCCGTGATCCGCGCCAGCTATATCGCTGAGGAGTTGGGCCGAGTTGCTCGCCCATTTTCTCAGTTCGAATTGGCCGCGACGAAGCAACGCGCATACCTGCCTGCGCACCTCACGAAGAAGAGGAATGTCGTCCGCTCCGAAAAGAACGTCATCGACGTATGTGTTTTGCTGCAGCACGGCAGCAACGAGTGGAAAGGGACTACCCTCATCGTGAGCTAGTTGACGAATGACGCGTAGCGCCAAAAACGGTGCACAAGCTGTACCGTATGTGACGGTCGTGAGCTGATAAGCTCGAGCGGGCTCTGAAGAAGAGCCGCTCCATAGAATTCGCTGGTAATCGATGTCACGCGGGTCCACGTTGATTTGACGATACATTTTTGTTATATCGGCGGCATAAACGTACCGGAATTGTCGCCATCGGAGAAGTACAGCCGACAAGTCCGCTTGTAGCTTTGGCCCGGTGAGCAAATGTTGATTTAAAGAAGTCGAGTTTGTCGTCAGACTCGACGCGTTAAAGACGACTCGCAACCGCGTCGTCACGCTGCTGTCGCGAATGACAGGGTGATGAGGGATATACACTTCCTGCGAGGTGATTTGATCGCCCCTCACCTCCTGCATATGTCCCAAAGTTTTGTACTCGCTCATAAATTCGGTGTATGCCTCGCGAAGCGCGGAATTAAGACGGAAGCGGCGATGCAAACCTCGCAAGAAGCGCTCAGCCGTGCAGCGCGACTCGCCGATGTCGATCGGCGGACCGCGCCTGAAAGGCAAGCGCACTATGTATCGGCCGTCAGCACCGCGCGAATGCGCGGACACGAAATGCTCTTCGCATTGCTGCTCTTCAGGGCTGAAGAGAGCTTGTCGAGGAGCCTCCTCGATTTCCCAGAATCGTCTTAGCTCCTGATCTAGGGCGTCCGAACTCACGCAATGCTGAACGGCGATCGCTCGCGATTGAATCGACATCTCGGACGTGGGCCCCGACAGAACCCAGCCAAAAATGGTTTGCTGCGCAATTGGCTGCCCAGGGGCGCCCTTACGAACGCCGCCAAGCAGCAACTCACTATATAAGTCGGCTCCGATAAGGATCTCGATCGGCTCAGCGCTTATCGGATTCGGATCGGCGAGACTCAGCTCGCCCAGATAGCTCCAATCATAGCTCGAATTGGCCTTGTAAGGCGAATATTTAGTAAGAGATCTGAGAATCGACGCGGTTGTTGTCAGCACCGGAGCAGCCCGATTGATCGGAGCGATCTCAAGCTGAGCGGCGTACTGACAAGTACCGGCGTCGGTTCCGCCGACGGCGGAAATAGAAAGCGGTTGACGAATGCGACGCATTCTGAGAGCTTGTGCGAGTCGCTCCGTGATCAAGGTGACCTCCGAGCCTTGATCGAGGAGCGCTCGCACTGTGAGAGTCCGACCCGACGGTGCACCGACAGTGACGCGGGCCGTCGCGAGCAACACTTGCGGACGCGCGGCAATGGTCAACGAGGAGCACAATGCCGCGACCGAAGTGGCCACGATAGAGCTCGACAATACACTCGACGAGGTCTCGTTATTGAGAGCGACAGCGGATGCAGTCGAGGAAGAGGCCGAGTCAACGTGCAGCATCGAGTGATGCTTGCTTTGGCAAGTTCTGCACGAGTATTGACTAGGACACGCCTGAACAGCGTGCTTGGCGCTCAAGCAATTGACGCATCGCTTCGCTTTCACAATGACGTCGAGCCGTTGACTCGGAGTCTTCCGCAAAAACTGCGAACATTTGTTAATGAAATGCGCTGCGTGACAGAGTGGGCACGATAAACCCGAGGCAGTGGCGTTCGCACTGGTCACTTTAGGCGCGCGCGGGGATTTCGAAGCGTTGGCCGGAGAGATTTCCTCCAAGGCACGAATGCGCGTGTCGAGAAATTTGTCGAGAGCCTCATACGAAGGAATGTTCGAATTGTCACCGGTTTTTAGCTTCCATGCTTTCCGAGTAGCGTGGTCAAGTTTTTGCGCGACGCTAAAAACTAAGATATCGTTCAACATTTGTTCGGGAGTTCGATCCAAATTTTTTAAAGAAGCGATAGCGCGATTCGCTTTATCGCGGAGTGCGCTAAGCTCTACAGCGGATTCGCGAGCGACCGTCGGCAGAGAGTACAGCGCGGATACGTGCACGTCGACGAGCCGTCGCTTATAATCGAACCGTGAACTTAATGTTTTCCACGCGATATCAAAATTATCTGCGGTAATGGGAATAGATTTTATAACGTCGAACGCACGACCGGTGAGACTCGAAGCCAAGAAATGCATCCGCGAAAACGCAGTTAACTCGTTATTTTGAATTATGAGAGACGAGAAGCGATCGCGGAAGCTCTCCCATTCCTCGACATTCCCCGAAAACGGCGGTAATTTGATCGGCGGCAAATGATGCAATGAAAAGGACGATGGTTCCGCGGTACTTATCGTTGACTGCGACAAGCTCGTCCTTGTGG
>NW_017274838.1:0-2769 GCF_001594065.2 Cyphomyrmex costatus | reverse complement strand
GAACAGATTAATTAAAGTATTGTCCATCGCTGGCTACTACTTTTTCCCATCTCTCAGGCAATTATCGAATTCCATCTAGAAAAAATGACTCGTCTTTGGAGGCGAACTAATTTGTACTCCCAATATATTAAAATAATTCGATTTATATTTTCAACAAAGTATTATTAATGTATACTCAAATATATAGTTATTATTTAAATATATAAATTTAATCACAGATTATCATGATATAGAAGAACCCTCTCTTTATAATAATATTATACATTATTACTTTTAATACCATTACCAATCACATATGTCACAATCCACAAATACTAAGAAGAATTAAGAAATGTAACTTTAAATTTAATTTCTATAAAATGCTTAAGATTTTTTCCATACAAAACAGATAAAATATCGAAAAGAAAATTACTAACATTTACCGCATATGAAAAGAATCTATTGCGAATACCGTGCGACGAGTCACCTACTTCGTCGAATTAAATTTCAAAATTAATCAACCGCATGTATTATCCGCCCGAGATAGAGACACAAGGATAGATGAGACGCGAGAGTACCGAGATGACATCGAGAGTTATGACGAACCGAGGGACTGTTTGCCAGATTTATCTGACGTTGCTCCGACCTTCTGCCTTCCTGGAACTGGTATACCTCGATTCCGCCCCGACGAATTTACGAGATATGGAACAACGCGGATTTGTTTATCGCGTTGTGGATTCCTGTCGGTATAGGATGATCTGTAGAACGTCTCCGACTAATACCTACACCGATCCTTCCACTTGCCTCGTATATGTCGCGGTTTGTACGTATATATCATATGGGACAAACACACAAGAGATCGATTCACCATCGAATGGGTTGTCGGAGGACACGCGCTCGTCAGTTAGCCACGTTGATGGCAACGTGGTCCTCTTGGAAAAAGGATATCACCACTTTTTCCGCAGAACATCGGAGATGTCTATGCTGACTAAAGTACGGCTTACGGAGTCGCTCAACCAACAAAGCAGCTTACCGACCTTTCTGTCCAATCGACGTAAATTGTTTCGCCAGTATTTTGCGGAGTTTGATCCTTTTCGCTTTCACATTGGAGGAGATATGTTAAAGTTGTGCGATATAAACCATAAATATTTAACTCGTGTAGTTATTTGCGGCGAATAAAAAAGTAACGATTATAAAAACATTAATCTTTTAATCGCTATTGAAAGTAAGTTTTTATATTGAATGAACAAATGAATATTTATAGAATTTGAATTAACTTCGCGGCGAAAGGTGTCGCGCAATGGAATCAAAACATGACTTTGTTATCTATTTAAAATTAATTCAGTTAAATGATCCAATTTGCATATTAAATAACTTCGTTACACTCATTTTTCCATCAAACTTCGATGGAAATAATAAATGTTTCCTGTCGTAAAGTAAACTTTTAATGACATCAAAAACTGCACATTTGTCTCTTTTATTTTTTTACAAGCAAAAAAGAGTACTGCTATTGTGCATAAAGCACGAGTTCAAAGTGATCATGCATATATACATATACATGTACATACACACAAGAAAATAAAATAGGACAAATATTTTGCTACAAATCACTTCGCTCTTATCGTTTATAGGCTTTCTTTTCTTCTTAATGAAAAGAGCAAGTGGTAATCGAAGCCGTCGTCGCGACCGGAATTGTGCACGACGTTACACGCGACAATTTCGTAGAAATCATATTTCCAGATACACGAGATGAAACTACACGCTCGAGAAAGGAGAAAATTACATGCTTTCCGATCGTATATATACGTGCAATGAGCAATCTGATAAACGTTAGACAGTGGAATTGAGAAAAAAGGAAACTTTCAACAAAACGCGATGGTATCAATGAATCTCTGTATATAAATAAATAATACGTTTTATTATTAAATAATAGTCTTAAATAATTTCTCGTCGACGGATAAAATGTATTCTGATACATCATATTTCGAATAAATTGAGTACATTATAACTCGAATCTTGATTATTATTCTATCGTTCGTCTCTATTACCGCAATTGATTTCTCGTGTTTATTTTATAATTAACAATTAATGAAGCTAATAAAAGAGTGAAGTTAATGAAAATAAAGGTGGGAGGAAAAGAGAGAAGAAGCCGCGATAATATGATCAATAATCACAAGTATCCGCTGAACAGACATCCGTGGGGAACAGATGCGCGTTTTGTGGACGGTAGAAACTAATAAAATCGTCGCGGAGTAACTCCAGCTGACATATGTTTACAGACCAGACTTCTTGTGGAGACCATTAGTCCACGGCAAGGGGTGGTCTCTTGTTATCGGCAGCACACATTTTATATAGACCGGTGCAGCGCAGATTGCGGCCGCGGTTTAACCAACGATAATGCCCCACTTGCTCCGATACGTAATGTCGACTATATTTCGTGCCACTCGATCGCTGTGCACTTGTACAATTCTCCCTTCGCCATAAGGCGAGTATTAACTCTTTCCGACAAAATCTGTCTCTCGAATCTGATTGCGACGATTATTCCGATGAAATGTGAACGCCTTAGAAATAAAGTGTCATTTACGTTGATAATTAATTCTTGATGAAGTAGTAAAATTTTTTCGTATTCCTGTTATTCTTCAGACAAAATTGTAGCATTGCTTGTATAAAATTTTAACAAAGTTCAATATAGATACACATTTATTTAATAAAAAATAATTCTATTATATGTGTAATGAAAAAAGCATTTCATTATATATGTATAAATCTTTGCTTGGTATAAACGAACAA
>NW_017274837.1:0-2700 GCF_001594065.2 Cyphomyrmex costatus | reverse complement strand
ATTCTGGCAAATGTTTGCAAAACAGTAAGAAATTAGAAACTTTGTGAATGCGATGTGTAATTTCGGGACCAAATTGAGTATGCATCTCAAGTCCAATGTTACTAAACAATCTATTGCATAATATCAGTTGATGCCTTACAGCTAATGTCTTTGGTATATTTACCCTTGAACATGAAACATGTGCACTAATCTTAAACGGCTTATGCTTCGCTTCATATCGCATACATGAAATATTAATTAAAGGTCCTACGGAACGTATTATGCGAGCATAATGCACCAATAAATGATGCTTGGGCTTCAAATTTCCGAATAAATATACGTACATTTCATGATGTTCTGTTATCAACTGTTCAATGTATATCGTATCTTGAACAGTAATGGAACACATAAAAAGCTGGTCAATAATTTTAGATAAAGATATATATAAGTTCCAATACGGGTTATTTTCTGGCACTTTATCACCTATGATAATTCCAAAGTACTTAGAAAAAGTCATAGTTTCTGAAGCAGAGAAACCCAATGTTGACATTTTTAATTTTTCACGTTTTAAAAAAGGAGGTCTATTTCCCGATTCTACAGGACCAAAATCAAACCCCCCTATTCTCATATTCAGTTCGTCGAATGTAAATAATCGTTCTTTTTCAATAAACTGATTTATAATTTTTGATAAATCATACTGGCAAACACCTTCCAAAATATCATGCATGATATCGACAGAAATATTTTCTGAAACGTGAAAAGAAAGTAATTCATTGAAAATACAATTCTCTGCAATGCCAGTTTTTGATACATCATTTGTTTGTACGTCATTTTCATATTCACTAACGAGTCGAATTAAGTCAGTATTTTCAGATATTTGCTTATGCATATCTTTTTTGTATACTTTACACACTCTGCATGGATAATTACCATTGAAACTTCGGCCGAGACCGAAAATTTCATGAACTCCTAAATTGTCTCCAATTATTAAAATGCAGGACACAATAATTTCAACATTATTGTGAACATAAATTGGATTTTTCTCCATGTCTTTTAATTCGTTAAGAAGTGGTAAGAAGGCAGCTTTGTTGCCAAACTCAACTCTATCAGGATCACAAAACAAAAGTGTTAAAAATATGTTTTGAAGCTTAGACTGAAATTCCGGCGGAATGCACGGTAAAGAAAAATACACAGCCCCTAATTTATGTGTACCAGCATGTGCACCTAAAGGATTGTTTACTTCAAATTCATCAAAATATATTATAAGAGGTAGCACTATTTTTTCGGGAAATCGAAGACATATTTTTCTATACAGTTCTCCTTGTATTATATTTGAAATGTTTAAAATCGTTTGTAACAAACATATGTTCATGTAATCTAATATCGCATCCAGAAAAGATGGTATCTGAAATAACTTCTGTAAAATTAATCGTATAGAAATAAACTGACCCGTCACATTTACTGGAATCATAGTAAATACTTTGTTGATGTACTTGCTTTCTACGCGTTGACCTATGACATATGGTATAGGTTTTATGTAACAGCCTTTGCGTTCAAAATACAGTAATCTCTTATGTTCAGTCTCTAAATCAAGGAATGGAGCTTCATGGAGTGCACTAAATATGTCTTCGATTTTCCTTTTACATAGTTCATTTACTTCCATTTTATTTAGAGTCGACATTATATTATTTTTTATTTCGAATAGTATGGAATCTTTAATAAGATGATCTGTTAATTCAACCAAATTTTGAACGTGCTGCCGTGTTATTGAACTATTGCTGTAAAGTTGCGAAATAAAAGACGCGCACGAACTTTGGATTCTACTTTGTACTTCTGACAATAAGATCGATAAATTAGGTGACTCATTGATTTCAATTTGTAACTTATCACTGTCATTGACATTTGTATTCAAATCTTCAGGAATTTCAGTTTGATGCAATTTTATCCTATTACTAAAGGAAATAATATTGACATTGGATTCGACGCACAATCTATGTTTTTTCTCTAAATGTCGTTTAAAAATATGAATATTATGAAATTCCCGAATGCAATTTTCTTGTCGACAAACGTACTGATTATTCATACTGAATCGATGAATTAACTTAAAATGATTGAGTAACATTGAAATTTCCGAAAATTCCAGCTCACAGATGTAACATCGGAACATCATGAAATGTAAATACAGTTTATTTCATATATTAGCCCAAAATACAAAATGAATATTAAAAACATAATAATAAACAAAAATAACGAAAATTTTTTTTTGTATGATTCCTTATTAAGTCTTACTTTTAAGTCTTAGTTATTAAGTCTTAGTTTAGTACTTAAGTTGTATACTGACTTTATGTGCTTGTCCCATTTAGTTACTCTTTTATACACGTAAGTTTGTATCCAGAGCCACACTTGTTCAGACTGAGGTGGATATGAGGCGTGCAATACTTGGAAAATCTTGTAACATATATCGATGGCTTTTAGCGGTGTGTCCATCAAATACAACGTGTCGTTTACATTTACATACGATTGTTCTACACTAGCCAAAGTCGCACCTACGATAATAACGTACGGTTGTAGACTTAAATTTCTTTTTGCAGCCTTCTTTTTTATCTCTTCGCGTACTTCTTGTAATAATCCAGAAGTCTATATATTAACAAATAAAGTTAGTATTTAATTAATGATCATTAGATATTACATGCTCTGTGTGTGTGTGTGTGTGTGTGTGTG
>NW_017274836.1:0-2688 GCF_001594065.2 Cyphomyrmex costatus | reverse complement strand
CCAAAAAAAATTTTTATTACTAAATTAATATATCTCCGTCAAACGTTTCGGCTTACATTTGATGTTGTCACATGAGAATGGCTCGAATGTAAACCGAAAAGTTTAAAGGAGATATATTAATAAGTAACAAAAAAATTTTTTTAGATCGTACAACTTACTGCGAGATAACTCTCATTAGCCCGTTCCTTTGCTTTTAAATTTGACATTCTCGAGAGTTTATTTTAGGTTTTATCTTTATTTTCTGCTGTATTTATTATCACATCAAATATAAAAATTTTTTGTAAAAGTTGCCAAGGAAAGAAACGATTTAACTCTCTTAATTCCTTTCTAATGATACTATTATACCTTCATTATGTGTATTATTATGTAATATTCATTTTTATAAAATTATACGAGATAAAATCCACGACCTAAAGATTATGAGAAAAAATAATTTAACACTCACCGGCCGATGTGCAGTGCAGCAGCGGAGCAACACACTCACCTGTAATACACAAACGTATCGAAATGAATATATAGTGTTCAGATCAATTAATATTTTTATAAAATGAAAGCGACGGTAACACACACATTAAGTCTTTTATTCGTGTAAATAGATATTTAATAAAAAAAAACCGCTGATGCAGAAAGTAATCGCGATGACTGCTAATTATTATCATTCCACAGCTATCGTTATTTCCATTAACTCACCGCAATCAATTTATGGAAAATTCATCGTACAAACGAATCGTTATTACGATTACGAAGCTCATTTCAGAACGCTCGCAATTCTTTTTTATCAATGCGATACGCCGGAAATCTATAATGACGGATTTCAATTTAAGATATTGCGAAGACGAATTGAATTGCGGAGGAATCTTGATGTAGCCAAATCCACTATCGGGCAATAAGTAGATAATAAATAAGTATAGTCATTACTCACTCCATAGGAGCTCCGCCGATGCCTCTCAGGTCTCCTCCTCCCTTATCCCTTCAGCTTCCATGCTTTCCATCTTCTTGCACTCACATTCACTTACAACGTTACATTCGCGAATGATCAATGGCGTTGGTCGTCTCTCGCACCACTTGTCTCTATCTTATTGACTTGCGTCGTATCGTGTGAACGGGGGTAAGTTTCCGATACTACTTCCAAACGTGTATTGTCGATAATGGAATGTCGCAGCACTGAATCAAGAGTGCGGTATTCGATTAGTAAACTATTCAAGGTCGATTGTGTATTTCATATCTCGACGTTAAGTATAACTGGCACATATAACGGAAATTTCGCGTTCGTACGTTGAATTTAAAGCAAGATCAACCACGCAAGCTTAGTTGTGTTCAATAGCTAAAACAACGTTGCTGTTGTAAGATTCTTTAATATGATTAATCTTGCCCTTTGCTCCTTAATGTATCTAAATGTATAAATCAATCATATTAAAGAATCTAACAACAGTTGCAAAGTTACTTTTTCTGCTGAATGTAACCAATGGCTTCTTTAATATGATTAATTCTTACCTTTAGTTCTTTACAGGATCTAAGTGTAGGACTCAATTAATATTAAAGAATTACTAAGCGCTAACTAATTAGTTTTCTCTGCTGAATGCAGCCAATGACAAAACATATCTCTCACAGATAGAGTAAATTTTTCAGCAATGTTAACAAAATTTCGTGTATTTATTCGCGCACTATTCAAGATTAATAATCGCCGTATAGAGACGCGACGTAAAATACGATAGACTGCGACTCCGCGACGATTACAGTTGCTCCTGAAGTTAGCCGCGCGATTCTGCCAACCTCCTCCTCCCCCTCCGTCACGCCTTCACGCCGTTTCAAATTCGATCTGTGATTTCGCAATGTCACAAGCGTCGAGCGGATCACTGAGCTTTCCGCGTTCGTTCCAAGCAGAATACAAAATCATACGATAAATTCCTGACGAAAATAAAAATCGAAGCATAAGTCGGATGTAAAGGGAAAGTAACAGAAGCACACAGAAGCATAAACGAAACTTCCAGGAAGCGAAAATTGGAACGACAAAATGTAAAAGAGGCACGCATCTTTTACATTTTATTTTACGCTTCTTTTATGATTCGTTGTTTCAATTTTCGCCTCTAGAAATTTTATTTACGCCTCTGTTGCTCTCCCCTTACATTCAACTTGCGCTTCAATTTTTATTTTTACTAGATTAGACACACTCAGTGCATATTAAAACCATCCTACACGGATTAATATAAAAATGTGTTTATAATGTATAAATTTATTATACAAGGTGTCCGATAAATAATGAAAAAACTCGCATAGAGGTAAAATGGATTAAATTGAGTAAAAATTCTCTATACAATTTTACACAAAAAGAATTTCACAATAGTGAACGAGATATTAATTTCTAAAAATTGCCAAGTAAGCGCCCAATCGTTAACTGCGAAAATTGCAAAATGATAGAAAACTTTTCGATTTAATTTAATCTGTTATACTTGCACAAGCGATAATTAACGAGATATTAATTAATAAAGATTTCTGAATAAAGAATAAGCGTTTGTTCAACTGCAAAAATTGTAAAATGGTAGAGGACTTTCTACTTTAATCTATTCTACCGCTATGTAAAATTTTTTCATTAATTGCGCGTCACAGACACCTAGTATATATTATATTTTAACTCAAAGACGTTGAGTGGATTTTTTGAGACATGCAAAAATGTTAAAATTAACATTT
>NW_017274835.1:0-2639 GCF_001594065.2 Cyphomyrmex costatus | reverse complement strand
CGTCTTATTTAAAAAGTCTTGTGGATACTGCGCATTGTTTGGGAAAAACTTTTCTCGAGTATCACTACACTCATAACTTGATGTCGATTTTTCTGCCTCAAAACAAACATCGATTTTAGTAATCTCTTTCCATCTCTCTTCGGAATTGGGGACCGAGCTTGCTGGATTACTCTTCATTTTAACAGAAACATCTTCTTGACCACTCCTAATCATCGATTTGTCAATGAATTTAGGTAATTTAAAAAAAGAATTACTTTTGTAATTCTTTTTCCGCTGCCAATACTCTTCTGCAAATTCATCACTCTGTTCACGTTTTGAGTATCTTTTAATTTTCTGTCGAGTGGTTACGAAGCTGTATTTTCGTTCCAACAAGCGAGTCTCGAGATAATCGGCCTGTTTTTGAATGAATCGTGGTACCGGCATATTCGATTTGTCCTCGTATATGTAATGTTTTAATATTTTTTGATAATTTTCGACAGCAGAATTACTATCTCGCAAAATCCCAAAATTGCATATTTCCAAAGCTGACCATAGACCGTAATAAGGCATAAAATGATTCAATAAATATTGTATGAATGCAGGGCAATAGTTTTCATTCGGTTCTCCGCCAGTTACATTTTGCTCCGATAATACCGTTGTAAAGACATTGTTAAATGTTTGGTAAAAGGGAGATTGTTTACGCGTTCTATCCACGCTGCTTTCATTCACCTCTACAACAGTATCTTCCGCTTTACCGTAATTAATATCTTCGTCGATAGCGTTATTCAAAACATCAGATGTAATATTGAGGTTATTTAACATATCTAAACACTCGTCGTAATCGGTATCTTGAATATTTAGATTGAAGACCTTTACCACAGAGCGAAAAATATTGCGTGCTTCAGGTAATTTATCACAATGAATTAATTTTGTTATTGCCATTCCTGCCAAACGTATTTGTCGTGAATCTTTCATCAATGTCTTAGATTTTCTCAATACTGTTTTTACCAAATGGGATGAACAGATATGTATTACTACAAATGCACGTTCAAATTGTTCGTTTCTTTCGTGTTTATTGAATATAACTGTCAAGTAGTCCATTAAAGATATTTTATTAAAAGACAAGCATGCCGACTGCAAAAGTGCCAAGCTAAAATCTGTTTCTATTTTATCTATAATCGGAGAACGTATAGACAACTTTTTCAAAGCATTATCTACAAGAGTCAGAAACAATGTAATGTATGGAACATTATGCATCGATGAGATAAATTCTGCCACTGGAAAAGGACCTTTCTCACTGTCACCCGGTAAAATTAATGAGTACAGATACACCCTTTTATCGATACCTATCGGTCGACCAATTAACGTTCCTGTCGCATCTAGATACGTAAATACGTGTCCATATTCGGTAGCTTTTATAATCTGAAGTAAAGATTTTTCGGAAAATGTCACTACAAGAAATGGCTTTTTACAATTCAACTGAATAAATCCATTGACATGTTCACCTATCCAGTTGTCATCCAACTGCTTGGTAAGCATATCCAAAAATATATCAAAGTCTTGATGCAAATCATGTTTTTTAGTATACTGAGATTTAATTTGTTGTAAAACCTGCAAATCTGGGACACTATTTAAATTTCCGACGTTCAGTTCGTTTTCATTTGCTTGTTTCATTATTTCCAATCTTACTTTGCTCGGGAAAATATGTTCCATTTTCTCTCCAACTTCTTTACGCTTGATTCCTTTAAGAGGTCTTCGGTGATTTTCACCGACAGCATGACGTATTTCGCTACAACGAAAAACGTTTGCAAATGTTGATACATGAGGTGCACGTATAGGTGTTTTTACAATAAATTTAAAAGCTGTGCATAATGAATTTTTGCAATGCACTTTTACTGTAAAATAATTGCAATTTTTTCCACCGTCTGCGTAGCACCTTACGTCATCAACGACCATGCAACAAGTATATCTTGTTTTAAAAATATCATTAAACGCATCACACCATCCTAGTCGTAATCCTCTTTTATCGGTCCAATATTGCTCCCAAAATGATGCAGGTATTAATATTGGTTCGTCCTCGAAGGAAAAATTAGTTTTCATTTTCTTATGTGGCGCTAATGTCGAACTATCTCGGATTTTATCACACGAAGTATCACAGCCTGAAGAACTACTTGTGACGCTAAGTATACTATTTGCTATAGTAGACATAGAGTCATTATCGATATTATGTGGTACGCCAGAGATTACGGGACTCGAATACGCAACCGAATGATCAGATGGACTGTGTGCTTCAGGAACAGCAGCATCGTTTTCTTCTATTTCATCAAGCTCAATAGTCATTTCGGTATTATCGATATTTAAGACCGCATTTTCTTGTACGACTTTTTCAGGTTTACGTTTCAATTGAAGAGTGAAATACTGTTTCTCTACTTCATTGGAATGCTTGCGAAATACATCGTAACATTTCCTTACATTTTGTTTTATGGTTTTGTGATGTACGCAAGTCTGCATTATGTTTCTACATACTATTTCCCATACGCAACCACGAGTTGTAAATGTACGAACATCTTTTGAATTGCGGAATGCATGGAAATCAAGATCAGGATACAAATGATAAAGGGCTTCAGCCACTAATTCAGGAGTAATGAACATCTTAAAAA
>NW_017274834.1:0-2615 GCF_001594065.2 Cyphomyrmex costatus | reverse complement strand
AAAAAAAATAAAAAAATCAGAACTGCCTCAACGGAGTCATAAAAAAATATTTGGTATAAATACTTATTATATGATTACAAAATTACATGTTAATAATATTGAATTTATTAGTTCCAGAAAACAATGCAGAAGTTTGCATTAAATCATTGAAATTTGATAACTTATCATCAGAAGAATTTGACACTTGTTGGAAGGCATGTGCCCAGTACCGATTGAAACAAATAAACGACCTTCCAAACACCGCAGCTATTTTTCAAAAATGGCCCTTTTATAAAAAACCGTCCGGCTTTAGATTGGTATATATATATGTATATATCTATATTAAATTAGAAATTTTGAACTGATAATAAATTGATTTTTAAAATGCTTTACAGATTGATATGGATTTTAACGTGTTACTTGATACAGGAAATGGCCTATTAGATAAATGGGAGACTTGTTTAAATAATCTTACGTCGTTTCTATGCAATGATAATCACGTTAAAGATAAATCTGTAAAAACATACCTACAACTGTTAAAAGAAGGAACATTTTCTGAAAGTAAGTTATATTATTATTCAAATATATTATTTTATTAGAAATTTAGGAATAGAGCCCATTTAGAATAACTTACTAAATAGTCCAATATATTATTTCGTCACTTAAAAACTTTAGCTGCATTCGAAAACGCTCGGATGCCTCCGATGCCTTAGATGCATCATCTTGTCCTTGTTTAACATAAGGTGAACAATTAAGACAAAACGATCGCGGAGGCATCCGAGCAATGTTTCCAAACGTTGCCTTTATTTATTTAACTTGATTTGTATAGATGGTCGTGATGCAACAATATTATGGAGCCTCCATGGTTACTTAATTCCAACCAACAAAATTGTGAAAAAAGATTTGACTGGCAAAAAAAGTACCGTAAAATTTACTATTAGAGATTCTCAGGAATCTTTTGTTTTCGTTGGCAAATCTCATCAAGAAATAGAAGATCATCTCACACATCTTAAAAGAAAAAAAGAGTGTATTCAACCATTCATTCTATGTGTTGGCGAAGATGTTTTGACAATAACAGATATTTACATGTATTTCGACAATATTAAGTATTCATTTAATAGTTTTCTTAAAGCTGTTGATATAGTATTTAAAACTTTTCATGTTTTTAATTTAAGTTATCCAATTGAGAGTTCAATGTTTTGGAATTTTATTGAATCAAATTTTTTTGAAATTAAATCTAATATTTTCTCTTCCAAAGTTCATGTATTAACAGAAAATATGAAAGTTACATAAAAATATTAACTATATCATTTTACTTTCTCATGTAATACATAACATGTAATATACATGTAATACATGTGTTCAGAATGTTTAATAAAATTCTTTTGGAATAAAAATTTTTATTTTGTATTTATTAATATATCATCCAAAGATTAGATTTAGTGCTGTATCTTTCATCTACAATTAATTTTAATTTTTTATTTAATTGCAAACAATTCTATAATAATATTTTTAAGAATAAATTATTTAAAATTAGTCAGAGAGGATTAAAAATTTATTAAAGTTATTATTTATTTTATCAATTGTGATAATATAATATATATATGTAATTGAATAATATGTATTATATTTTAAGTATTAATGTATATATTTGTAGTACAATTAATGTATACAGAATTCCTCAAACTTTTTGATACATTTGTGAGCAAGTATAATGGACTAAACTGAATCGAAAAGTTCACAATTTTTTTAATTACCTAATGAGTAAAATGTCTAAAATCGACGCATAAGGCAGCTTTAAAATATCTTCAAGTTGTCTTTGGGTTGATTTTATTCGCTTATTCGACAATCTTTAGAAATTAATATCACGTCAACTATTGCGAAAATTGTGAAATGATAGAGAACTTTTCGACTCAATTTAATTCGTTTTATTTGCCCACAAGCAGTGTGTCAAACTGTATATATTAATAGTAATATGACAAAATAATCCCAGTCAACAAATTAATATAAGTAGTATAAATATATACTACATATATACACATTAATGCTAATATATAATATGTATTGTTCAATAATATTATTTATTGATATAATGAAAAACAATTTTAATAAATGTTTTTAATTAACAAAAAATGACATTGTTGTAATAAAATTTTATAATCAAGCTATAAAAAAGTTTATTGACTAAATATAGTATTTTAATCAATCTATTAAAAGCTTTATTGTTTCAATAAAACTATATAATAAATTTATGATAATATTCCTTAATATAATGCAGTAATCAATCATTTCATTTCATAATCTAAAGAATTATGATCATAAAGTAATAAAATCATTAATTAAATTAACGATTATATGTCTTAATAATAATAAAATTCAATTCATGATTCAATAATATTATTTACTGAATGAATAAAGTTTTTCGTTAATACAACGAATTCATAGCAAATTGTTTCAATGTACATATTTATTATTACAATAAATTAATAATAATAGTTTAATAACTTATTCATCCTTCTATAAAACCTAAATCATTATGGGAATGAAATGATTCATTGGACCAATTTCAATAAACTTTTTTATTAGTGCAATGTACATTTTTATTGTATTTACGTACGTTTTTGGTTCAGTGTACG
>NW_017274833.1:0-2597 GCF_001594065.2 Cyphomyrmex costatus | reverse complement strand
GCTGTAGTACAGTAGTGCCTCAAAATACTCCTAGTGCTCAGTAGTACTTTTCTACAAGGGCTAACCTACGTTAAATTACGTATGGCATTAGATATTTATAAATACGTTGCATCACACGTGTATTTCTACCGAGTGAAAAATAATAATGGAATCGACGTCGATTCCATTATCATTTCTCGTAAACCTTTCCATATACAATGTCGGAAATTTCAGTAAACGGAATTTTAGTAAACAAATGTATAGCGTACTTATCATTCAGTCGAAGTTATTGTACCTCGGATAGTTCGAACGCGGGACGGTTAGTGCAGATTAATACCTGTATCTCGGCCTGATTAAATTAAGTTAATTACGCATGGCATTAGATTATAAATACGTGTATCGCACATATATTTTCAGACTTTTTCATAGTCAAGAGAAATTTCACTACACACACAAATGTATGACGCTCTTACGTTTAGTCGAAGTTTTTGTGGCTTGTGTTTCGGACGGTTAAATGGGTTAAATCTATACTTCTATAGTATATACAAAAAAATATAAGGGCCGTCTAAACAAGTCGCAATACGCATTCGCAACGCTTGTCACGACAGCCAATCAAAAGCGCTCAATAGTACCATTAATACTTCCGATTGGCTGTCGTGACAAGCGTTGCGAATGCGTGTTGCAACTTATTTAGACGAGCCTTATATTTTTGTATATGCAATAGAAGTATAGACGAACGAACATCGGATGCAGTGTGAATCCAATATAACCGTTCGAAACACAAGTCACAAGAACTTCGATTGAATGTAAGTGCGTCATACATTTGTGTGTAGTGAAATTCCTTTTGACTATGAAAAAGTCTAGAAATACGTGTGCGATACACGTATTTATAATATCTAATGTCATATGTAATTATACTCAATTTAATTGGACTGATACAAGCATTAACCTACACAAATCGTCCCGCGTTCAAACTGTTCGAGGTACAAGAACTTCGACTGAATGTAAGTGCGCTATATATTTGTTTATTAAAATTCGTTTAACTACGGAAAGGTCTAGAAATACACGTGATGCTACGTATTTATAATGTCTAATGCTATACATAATTTAATATAGGCTATTTCCTATATAACAAATATTCTAAGTAAAATAACATGGAATTTTTTTTATATGAATATAATTACCAATTATTGTTATAGATTGCGTAATAACCATTGTGTAAGATTGTCTAGAAGGCTACATACATAAAATATATTTTGAAAGATCATTCATACATGTCTAGAAGTAAAATTAAATCAATCTGCACTATGAGTTTCGTATAAGTACTCTAATTGTAAGTAAATTAAGATATATTTAAAAGAAAACATTTTTTGTAATAATTAAACAAATATGTAGTTTATATTTTTCACATTTTTGAAAAATATACATGTTAATGGTAATATATACATATTAATAATTATGTAAGTAGATTTATAAGTTTCTAAAACAAAATCCCATCCATTTATTTTTATTTTATTAATATTGGATAAACCTCTATGGGATAACATTTTGTTAATTGATCATATATTGCAGGATACTTAATATGATGTTAAAACGTTATAAAAAAGATATCAGCGATCTAGGTGATCGTCAATTCCGCCGTCGCATAAAAAGTGAAACTGAAAAAATACTTGCACATGTTTTTGAGAACATACAAGATAATGACATAGATGAAAAAACAAGAAAAGGTATTAATTTTACAAAAAATATCATTATACTATACCTATTAAATGTAAAATTTAATCGAAAATAAATAATTAAAAATAAAAAATACATTTTTATTTTTCAATAAAAGAGAAACACTATTATTAATAACGTTTTTCTTCAATTATTTAACATAAAAAGAAAATTTATACAAATTAATGTCATTTTTATACCTTGATAATTATTATAGCAAACAATATTAATTTTAAATATTATAAATATACAGAATACATAAAAAATTTTTATATTTTATTATACAATACATATAAATATGATAGATTAAATATTTCAGGAAGTTCATGTTTCAAAATTTAAAATATTTGTATCAAAATACTTTAAATATCATATAACATATATCATCTTAGCATAATGTACACTAATACGCAACAAAATTATTGCAACAAAATTTTTCATCAAAATTTTGCCATTTTTCAAATGCGCATAACTCGGTCAATTTTCATCGTATCAAAAATGGCAAAATTTCGATGAAAAATTTTGTTGCGTAGTGTATTTCGAACAAGAAATATAATATAGAAAAGCAACTTACGTGTTTAATTTTAAAAAGCAGTATCAACTTAAGTGTTTAATTTTAAAATAGTTATAAAAGTATTCCTGTGATAGTAATATAACATTTTCAAATATTCCTGTAATATTATGTATAATATTTATGTAATATTTTTTAAACAATATTTTATATATATATATATGTACACTTGTGTATTACATTTTGCAATATTGTACTTTACTACGAATGCTAAGTAATTCATTAATTGTAATCCATTATTAATTTTTTCAGAATTGTTCGATTCCTTTTCGTATGAAGAACAATATGCTGTTACGACTGAATCAGATAGTCCATGCTTTTCTTTTAAACG
>NW_017274832.1:0-2594 GCF_001594065.2 Cyphomyrmex costatus | reverse complement strand
CTTTGTATAATGCTTGTGCATTCAGAAAGACATTATTAGTGTGCGTTATTTATGTTGTTTTATTTTTATCGTTCAACATAAAATAAGAATAGAGAAATAGAATGATACAAATAGCACTAATAGCATCTTCTCAAACGCACTCTATGCACTCAAATAATCATTACTTTTGAAAGATAAATATTGCATAATGCAACAGATGGATCTATGAGATGTTAGATTTGGGTAAAAAATGGACTTGGGTCCAGATATTTGAAAATAGGGGCGCTCTGATGGGCTGTAGCAATGCACACCCGCACTGTCAGATATGGTCTAGCTCATTTTTACCAAATGAAATTAGAATAAAAGACGGATATCTCAAAGATTTTTATGTACGTAATAAGAAACCTCTTCTCATTGATTATATGCAGAAAGAAATTTTAAAAAAGGTTGGTTGTTATAAATAATGCCAATTTTAATACAATATGAAAAAGCTCAAGAGTAATTATTGCGATTTATCTTTACCATCATTTGATTCGATTTTAATCACAGTTATATAAATTTACAGGATCGAATTGTAATGGAAAATTGTGATTGGATAATTGTAGTGCCATTCTGGGCAGTTTGGCCATATGAAACTATGATATTACCTAAAAAGCAAGTAACTAGAATGCAAGAATTATCAGACAACCAACAAGAATCTCTAGCTGTCATCATGAAGAGATTATGTACGAAATATGATAATCTCTTTCACTGTTCTTTTCCATATTCGATGGGATGGCATGGTAAAGAATAATAATTGTCAGATATTCTATTTATTATTTATGTATCATTTTAATCTAGCACAATTTACAACTACTGATTTATTAATATATAATTAAAGGTGCTCCAATGGGTCCACATCAGAACCATGATTATCCATACTGGACTTTTCATGGAATATACTTACCTCCTTTATTACGTTCTTCTACGATAAAGAAGCACATGGTCGGTTATGAGCTTTTAGCTCAAGTACAAAGGGACCTAACACCGGAACAAGCAGCAGAAAGATTAAGAGATTTATCAGATTCTCATTATAAGCATCCAGAAACTAGCCTAACTGTGGAGGAAATAGAAAAATATTCGAATTAAATGTGTATAAAATTATATTGATTGATTATGTGGTTTGAAAATAATACTAAGATAAATAATGAGCATATATCACATCTTCATTAATTTATTCTAATATATTGCGAAGAATATCATGTAATTTTTGGCGTTTCCGCAAGATAGGAGGGGGGGAATACATATATTACTGTAGATAAAATTGTGAAGAATATTACGTCGATCCGCCATCAGAGGTTTATCGGTATTCGCAAAAATTCTCGCAAGTGCTATGATACGCGTATATCTCTATATAGAATCTCGATCAAACAACTATCTCAGACGTATAAGGTAGGCTTCCACTACAATGCCTTACTGACGAGTCTAGTTGTGGAAGCCCGGAACGAAACGCCAAAAATTACGTGATATTCTTCACAATATATTAGAATAAATTAATGAAGATGGTCACATTTATGACCGAAAACGTTTCCGTAATTGAATTATATTAAAGACAATTTCTCACAAAAAAGATCCACTGTAGTGGTATATGCGCATTATTTACCTTAGTATTAAATGAGTATATATATGGTATATATATCTAAATACATATTTTATAAAATATATATATTTTCGATAACCACATACACAAAAATCTATAAATGTAATAAATTTTTATATTACATTATCTTGATGATAATATTCAATAAAAGATATATTTAAAATATGTACATACTTTTATATATTATTATACATACAACACATGACACAATTTTCATTATATATTAATATTTAGGAAATTTTTGATCGATCTTATTACTCCAAGCATGGATACCTCCAATTATGTCTCTTATTTTTAAAGTATCTTCAGTAAATATCTTTTTCAGATATTGAACAGCCTTTTGTGAATCATTTCCTCGTCTGCACACAAGATATACTACAAAAATAAATACAGTTCAAGATTAATTTTATATTAATCATATAAAAAATTATCTAAAGAATTTATAAAATGGAAATATAAAATGTCTTACAATCCACTAAATGATGCTCTTTTTGTGCTTCCTTTATATTGTCTTTTATTAGCTTTAAATTGTTATTCTTGCTAAGCTGTGTGAAAGGAATATTAATGAAATCCTCTAAGTGGCAGATTTGATATTCTTCAGGTGATCGTATATCAATCATTATGCGAGATTTTGATTCCTTTTTTATGATTTTATTATATTCTTCAACTGATATTCTTTCTTCTTTCTTTAATAAATTTAAATTAGGATCTTTATCATTAGCCTTTGCACCACAAAATTTTTCATAGTCTATTAATTTGTGTATAACACGGTTTTCCCCACAAATCACACAATTTGTATTTTTGGGACGTAAACGTACATTGTGGAATTTAGTTTCCGTGCCATCGAATAATAAAAGTCGTCCTGAAGCAACATCAGGCATATCAAGTATTATTTTCAATGTCTCCAGTGCTTGCAAAACCCCAATTGTTCCTACAGCTAATGTTCAATGATAAAAAATAAAAATAATATATATTT